>NC_048315.1:16787312-16953483 GCF_013100865.1 Trachemys scripta elegans
AGAACCAGAAACAATGGGTTTAAACTGCAGCAAGGGAGGTGTAGGTTGGACATTAGGAAAAAGTTCCTAACTGTCAGGGTGGTTAAACACTGGAACAAATTGCCTAGGGAGGTTGTGGAATCTCCGTCTCTGGAGATATTTAAGAGTAGGTTAGATAAATGTCTATCAGGGATGGTCTAGACAGTATTTGGTCCTGCCATGCGGGCAGGGGACTGGACTCGATGACCTCTCGAGGTCCCTTCCAGTCCTATAATCTATGAATCTATGAATCTATGAAAAATCCTTCTATAGTGTGGGATCACATCTTCAAAAGAAGGTTCAACTGTGAGCCCGACTGCATGCCCACATGGGAGTAAGAGACTATCAGGAGTCCCCTTAGTTCCCTGCATGGGCCATCTGCATTGCCAGATCTATGCAGGGTTGAGTAGGAGTGGCTGCCAGGCTGCTGCTCCCCATCCCATGCAGGTGGGCAGAAGTGAGTGGAGCCTTGGAACTGCCCCCATCCCCAAAACACAGGCAAGGGTGGCTAAGTCTGTGCAGCGAGGGGAACAGTCTGCACCAGCCAAAGGGCAGATGCATCTTATTTTATCCCTGGAGCAAGGGACTAGATTGTGACCCGGAGTCACAATGTAGCTGCTGCTCTGTTCCTGGGGCATTACTCAGGCTGGATTGCAAAGTGCCCACCCAGCCCAGAAGATTTGGGCCTCTTCCCTTCTGATCAAGTGGCTACCTCCCCCTCTCACGACATCCCTGTGGCAACAATAATGGCTTACATGGAAAACGGATATTGGGAAAGTAACATTTTCAGCTGCCTCTAACGTGACAAATGCTTTGTCCTGTTTGGAGAAAGCTAGACACACTACTTTTGTGCGCTCTTCCCTTGTGCCACCTTTTCAGTTCCCCTTGGCTGCAGAGGAGGAGGAGAGCCAGCACCATGTGACCAGCCAGCTCTCCACAAACCACCAGGTGCTCTGGGAACTACTCAACCACACGGAAAGTAGCTTTCGCCTCAGGGTGAAAAGTCCATTAAAAAAAAAAAAAGTTTTCTGGCTAATTATAAAATTATCTTCAGTTCAAAAGCAGGCGGTCACTTAAGAAATCAAAGCTCGTCAGCAGTACTTACTAGTTTGGTCCAGCGGATAAGAAGGTACCTCATTGGGATCCCAGCTCTGAAACCAACATCCTGTGGGAATTTGGGTAAGTTACTTCTCCTCTCAGAGCCTTGGCTTCCCCAACTGAAAGACAGGGATGATAAAGCTTACACATCTTTGTAAGGGCTAAGTGTTCTATCTTCTGATTGGCCTATATTTTCCGACTCCCATAGGTAAAGTTAGGCCCTAAATCAATATTTAGGCACTGAAAGAAGAGGCTCAGCTTTCAGAAGTGCTGACTATCCTCCGCTCTCACTATCTTCCGTGGGAGCTGCGTGTGTTGTTCACGTCTGAAAGCCCAGCCACTTATTTAGGTGCCTGACTTTAAGCACCCTGGTTTGAAAATGCTGACCTGGAATTAAGTGACAGCTTCTTCAGAGAGTCCTGTATCTTGGAGATAAAGAACTTCCCCTAGCCAACACCCTTTCTTAAAGCATTTTTAATACAGACACTGAACTGTACTATTGTCTGGTCTTAATTATGCATCAGTTAGCACTCCACAGTTATGGTTGTGTTTTGCATTTATACAAACACTGAGGCTGGAGACAAAAGAGCATGACCAGTGTGTGGAAGTTGATTCAGAGATACAGTTCCAACACCTTCTTAGCTAAATCGTGGGGAAGACGAATAAGTGAGTGCTACCTAGCTTTGAACAGCGAGTCTTTCCATGGATCAGGACAAGCCTCTTGCTCTGAACTCAGAAGCTTTATGGGTACCCTGATTTCTTAATATAAACAAACAAACGGGCTTAGCCTCTACTAGTGAGAAGGCAATCTGGGTGGGGGATGAGTGTAAACAGCTCTGCCTTTCTGTCAAATCAAAGACACCCCACTGGACCTGGGAAGCCAGTGGATAATGTCTGCTGTTCCCTTGCTCAGAATCAATGCATTGGCATCCCTTGTGAAGACACTCTCCATAGGATACTGCAACTTCAAAGAGACTGACAGATAACACAGGACCTGCTACATGGTTTGAGTAAACAGATACAGGACAACAAAAGAGATCCCTGGGCTGCAAGTTAGGGCCCTACAGATTAGCCAAACCTTGGAGAAAGAACTAAGACGGTTGGGGAGAAAACAAAACAACAATTTCCCCCCAAACCTCTGCTCATTTCCAGTGCCACACTGGAACCTCTAAAGGGAGCCTCAGTGAAGATTTGAATTGTTCCCTTAACTCCCTCTAACCCCAGAGGTTTTTCCCCATACTCATGCAGACACTGAGCCCAAAATGCCAACAATCCCATAAGGAAGGCAGCTATTGGGGGTAATTACGGCCTGACCAAAAGTCTTGTGAGGGAGCCTGTTCACAGCCAAAGCTTTCAGACTCCTGATGTTCAGGTGAACATCTGAGCTTCTGGGTGCCAAGCTGAACTGAACCCAAATTCTAAGTCATCTGACATTTCTTATTTGAATGTCCTTGATAGTCCTGGTCAGGACTTTGCAACCACCACAGAAGAGACTCCATCCCAGGGTTTACCCTGAGTGCAGTGCATGCTTGGATAGGGGATGAGGGACTACTGTATAGACCATATGCCGGGCTTCGTGACCATGATCGACAAACCCCATGGTTCTGTATTAAAGCACTGAGGCTCTGTGCTGTAGGGTGAGAGAAAAGCAGCTCCCAGTCACTTGGCACACCATGCTCACTGACAGAGAATGCATCCTAAACACAGGGCCCTGTCCTGCAAAGTGGAGGCCACCTTCTGCAAAACGCCAAGGGCCCCATGGCGCTAGAACCTTCCAAGATTGAGACCATCATCTGGATTGAAGCCTGTATTTAACATATCTCTCACTGCTCTAGCTAGATAACTGACTGTAGTTATACTGGCTAGACGGTTCTTGTGCTCTCATATGACAGCCACCCAGGGAAGTAAGATCTTGCTACAGCTCCCCATATGGCTGCCCAGAACCTGCCCAGATATCAATTGCAGATGTGGTGCAAAGACTGCATCTTGCAGAAAGCATGCAGGTAGGAGGCAGAGGGGAAAAAGAAACAGATGGAGCCTGTAAGGTAGAAGTCAAATGGCCCCTAGGAATGGGTTTCACAGCTTGCTTCCCTCCATGGAGTAAATGAATCTGTCTGAATAGTTACAATTCCTTCCTTCCCCAGACACCACCTGCAGTGGTGCAGCCCCCTACGGCGCCTTACTCAGGACTGAGCTGCATAGCTCCATGTAGCCCACAAGCAGCAAACCAGAGCTTAAGTCATGGTTTGCACACTTGGGTGAGGAAAACTATGCCACTAAATAAGTTGGTTTTCTGATGCCCAAGGAGCAGATCGAGGAAAGGGCGAGTTTAACAGTATGTCATTTATATTTAAAAGAGAAAAAAAAAAAAAAGTATGTAAAGTTTCAAGAGAAGACCAGGTGAGAACCCAATAGCACAGGTAACATCTGCCTTTCCCCCTCTAATTGCTTTTATCTCAAGTAGCAAAAACATCAACACTCTTACCTGAAGGCAATATTTTAGTGGAACTTTCTCAAGAATTAAGAGAGGCCCGCTCTTACACCTAGCCATTGGACTCCATTTTGGCTTCTGGGTAGGGCTGCAAAGTGCTGCTCTTTATAACTTTTGCAGAACACCCTCTCGTGTCAGGAATGCAATACTGCATGGGGATGGCAGCTATCCACTGAAGACTGGGAAAACGCTAAATATTTGTTGGTTTGCTTGTTCTACATTCAGTTCGTTTGTGGGGGCAGTTTGCTGAAAGTGACCCCTTGCCTCTTTCTGGCCAAAGGAGGGAGTAATGGGGAGAATCCATACAAATAAGAAAGCAGAGGAAAAACACCCCTGCATGGAAAGGCGAAGAGAGCTGATTGGCCAAAAAACAATAAAGGGTGGAGCCAAGAGATGCTAAAGCTGGTCTCCAGCTCCTCTCCCCCCATATCTTGTAAATAAACAGTTGGCGTTGCTGTAATTTTAGGTTAAAAATTTCTTCCAATGCTTTCCTGTCCTAAAAGTAGATGATATAAAGGGGTGAATGTTTCATTTGACTAGTACTGTTGACATTCTGTAAATCAAAGTGTATTTCCTATTATATTTTTTAATTCTTTGTTTCTACAGCATATTGACCTTCTTCTATCCTATTGCTCAGCATTGTATTTGAGTTTCTAATCCATATTTCCTATGCTACAATTAGTTTACTTTATCCTGAACATGGATAAGACTTGCTTTCATTGTGGTTTCCCCATTTTGCTTTGCAGTAGACAGGAACTTTTGAGTGAAATTCACCTTATCCACAGGATGAAAATACTGAATAGGGGACGAGTAGCTAAATATTACAAGCTAGTGAAAAGTTAGCTAAATAAAGGGATTGTACATGAAAGAACTTCTCTATTTCTGGAGTTTTGAGCAAAACCAAATACACTCAACTTTTAAATGACCTTCACCCTTGTGCTGAGGGCCAATACAAAACCTGTGCACTACTTGAGTCCTTGGAAGAAGGTTGCATAGATGCTGGCTCTCCTCTACAAAGTGATGAATTTCTCCCTCTGACATGACTCCCTTTGGTTCAACGGTATGTTCAATGCCATTTCATACTTAAGAAAGCAGTTGCTAAATTCTACTACTACGAGCTCTTATTCTAGGATACTCAGTATGTGCAATTACTTCTTGCAAATGCTTCATAAATGCTTTGAACTTTAAAGAAAAGTCACTTTTTTTTTTTAATACATAAAACCACAGCTTATGATAGCTCCAATAACTCACCAATTTATTGTATCTAACCTTCTGGGATAGCTCCAAGAATGGAAGCTGAAATTAAACTGTGTGTACACTTACTGTAAATATATTGTTGTTTCTAGTAAATAACTCTAGCACCAGCAAGGTAGCTGACATGCTTCAACTGGAAAATATTTGGTGATCCTAGTTTGCTAGTCCAACTACACTAAAACTGAAAGAGAACCTGTTTTGAGTGGGATGAAGGGAAATACCCTTGCTCAGTATAATTCATCGTGGAATTCATTCCCTCAGGGAATCCTTGAGACAGTTTAGCAGGCCTCAAGAAAATAATTAGATGTTTGAGCAAGAATAACCTCCATGGTAGACCGTCACTTTAACTAGCTGAGACAAACTCATCACAACTCCTGGTTGGGGTAAAATTCCCCTCAGTGCAGATTTGAACAAGCCTATGCACCCCTTAAGCCTTAAATAATATATAGGATTTGCATGGGTTCTCTGTTGGAGGGTGAATTTCACTTTTGAAGGGGAGGAGGCTCACCAGGTCAGGCTGCCACTGGCAGACCTGAAAGATCCTGCTTGAAGTCTTGGTTGATGCGGCATGCGGACAGCACCCCACAAGCCCTCAACACTTCTGTACCCCAGAAAGGTTAGGCCCAAGTAATGTCTTCGGCCCCAGTAGAAAAAGTGAGCTTGAACTAGGGGGAAAAGTTAGAAATGGGTGTGATTGAACCACCTCTAAATGCTGGGCAGGTCTGCATCTAGCTTGTCCCTTCGCAGTTTGGGTCTGTCGCTTACCACGTTTTGTGTTTCACAAGCTGTTCTATGGTGGAAGATGGGGAAGAATTTCCATCTGTCATTAGTGAATAACTCATACCTAGGGGAAAATGTGTCTCTCTATTTACCTCTCTAAATATCATTGTCAGAGGCAGGGCACCTGACCCGATAAATCAATTGCCCTCTCCAATATTAATTCACGTTCATGGAGTTACAGCAGTGGTTGTACACTGGAGAAGTGGCTTACAGCACTGCTTCCAGCCCACTCCCAAAGTGTGACCAAGTGAAACTGGAGGTGGCTCTACATTTGAATTACACATGCCTTGCGCCTTGTCTAAACATAGCTTTTGTACTGCTATCGCTATTTCAGTTAGGGGTGTGATCATTACTAAAATAGCCTTTACTGGTACAACCATCATCATGTGGCTGTAGTTGTACTGCTGTGAAGGTGGTTATTGTGGTCTAGCTTACTTCCTTTCCTGTACAGGAATAGCTGTACCAGTATGAACACCTTTCATACAGATATAACTGTCCCTGGCTGGGTACCACTTTAACTACAGTGATACAATGAAAGCTCTAGGAGTTTGCGTAGACAAGTCCTTAGGCCAGGAGCAGAACTCATCTTTTGTGGCTCTGCCTCCTCCACCTGAAATGGAATAGGTTAACGAGCCTCATATGCTTTGGTGGGTGTGTGTTTTGTGGTGGTCTTTTTTCCCCCCAGTGTAAAACAAACTGATCAAAACATCCTAGTGATGCCAAAACTGAAGGGTGACAGTAAATGGGTGAGAGGACATAACCAAACTGCTGAGTTAGACAGGCAGCGGATTGGGAGGAGACTTAATACATATGGAGTTCTATGGGGGGGGGGGGAAGAGAGAAGAGGACATAACCATCAGATCCAAAATGGGATGAAGAACCCATGTAACTGAACCCACCATCTTAAAGGATTTTTACTTATGTAGAAATATAGGACAAGATGCAACAACATCTACTTTAGTTTCCTCAGAGAAGTTGTGGGAGTGGGGTCAGGACGGAGCGGGTGGCTAATGAAAATCTCAATCTTAAAATGTGGTTCAGACTATAAAAATGCTTGATCAATTAACTAGAAATTTGAAATGCAACTGATTAGTCATCATATGTTACTTAGTCAGGTGAAGCGTATATTTAGAGGTGTGATTTTGTTAGCATGCTTTATTGGGTTAGAAATAAACAGACCTGGAATAGGAGGGAGTTAATAACTTTTGCAGTTTAACAGAATTCTTCGTAAAAATCTCACTTCAAATTACAGTCAGAATAGGAATGTGCCTTACTTCTCTAGGGGCAATATATTTGCATATAGCTGATAAGCAGCAGCTGGACAGGAGTAGCCTTGGTACTTCGTGCCTTTGCAAATCAGGTCCCTGGTGCAAAATGCACTTTCTTGCCAAGAACTGAATATTGCCAGCCACTACGCATAGACTTCCATAGATGGAGTGCATGGAATCGGTCTGAAAACAGTGTAGAATCAAAACATGAGGGGCAGTAGCTATCATCCTACATGCCGCATCCTTCCCCTCTCGCCAGCTCTCCTATCTTGTAACCTTCATCTTACCACCGTCCTCCTCCACCTGAGTGTTTATGACACCACAGTGGTCACTGAGTCAGCACCAGCCCAGTTTAGCCTACGTCTAAAAATACATAGTATTTATATAGCCTTTCAGCTATAGATAGTGAAATGCTTTACAAAGGTGGGTAAGCATTATAAACCCCGTTTTACAGGTGAAGAACCTGGACACAGACCTTGAGTCACCTAGTGCTGGAAACACAACCAGAGATCCCATGATGATTCCTGCTAGAATAGCATATTAAGCCCTATTTCCTAACAGTTTTCAAATAAACATATTGTGCAAACTGCGTGGGGCAAAGACTATGGCCTTCTGTGTTTATACACAGTAAGGGGCCTGACCTTGATTAGGCCTCAAGGGGCAGTAGGGAATCTACTGTAACACAATGAATCTTATCTAACGAAGATTCTCTATTTCAGATAGGTCATGCTCCAACCGAGTGGTTGCATGTCAGCAGGGCATGGACCTGTAAATAAAGCACTTTGAGATCCTTAGGAAAGAAAAGCACTACATCAAGGTCAGATTTCCACCCCAAAACTGTTGTTCATCCATTTGGTCTTGTTCTCACCAATGCCCAATTTTGCACTGATTTGTTCAGTCTAATTAGTTGGTGCTTGAGTGGGCTGTATGGATTTGTATACTACCCCAATCCCACATGAAAATGGATTACTTGGATCAGGAGCATTCTGTTCCATCTATTTTGATGGACTATGGAAGCTCATAAGCTGGTAAAACCATAATGTGCCAACTGACCTTTCCACTTGGAGTGGTAATTAACTGAAAGACCACGAGCTAAAGAGACACTAGAATCTGAACTGGTTAATATTTTTTTTTTTAAATAAACCCTCTCTCCCTCTGAAGTGGTGCTGTACATCACACATTAAAAGTAGCTCCTGTTCATAGGGGGAAAATAACCTTTCATTCAAAGGAGGTGTTAAATCACTCAAATTAATGTTCCCTTTTTGGGAAGCACATTCCTCACATCTCATTCATGGTTGCGGTTGATTTTTACAGTGACTAATATCAGAGGGGGGAGAAAGGAAGAAGAGAATGGTATGCCCACCGGAACCGTAAATTCTCAATGGACTAAGGTGAGCTAACAAAGCAATAGTCAAAATAACAGCTTACTCGTTTCAGAGATAGATAAAAGCAAGACTTAAGGAGTTAAAGGAAGGGCATGAGTAATTGGAGGAGGGGAACGGAGTATTGGGTCACCTAAGTTTTTCAAAGTTCAGGTCGCGACCTAGTAGTGGGTCACGGCATGTCAGGCACTGGCACTGCTCACTTCCGCCTAGGAGCCGGATCTGTTGCTGGCTGCTTCTGGGGAGCGGCGCGGTCCACAGTGCTAGGACAGGCAGGAAGCCTGCCTCTGCGCTACTGCTGCGCTGCTGACCGGGAGCCGCCGGAGGTAAGTCCGTGCCCCAAACCCAGAACGCCTTCCTGCACCCCAAACCCCTTCATCCCTGGCCCCACCCCAGAGCCTGCACCCCAGAACTTTGCCCCCCTCCCGCACCTCAACCCCTTGCCCCAGCCCTGAGACCGCTCCCACACCCTGAACCCCTCATTCCTGGCCTCACGCCGCAGCCCTCATTCCTGCACCCCAACCCTCTGCCCCAGCCCTGAGAGCCTCCCACACCCCAAACCCCTCATCCCCAGCTCCGTTGGGTCGCGGGCATCAACAATTTTCTTCAGCTGGGTTTGCAGAAAAAAAAAGTTTGAAAACCACTGCTCTAAGCTGATGGGAGAGAGCTCCGCCGTCGGTGTAGTTAATCCACCTCCCTGAGAGGCAACAGCTAAGCCAATGGGAGAAGCTCTCCCAGTCCTGTCCACATAGTACGGTCTTCCCGGGGCTTTTGGTCGAAATAACTACGTCTCTCAGGAGTGTGGATTTTTCACACCCCTAACAATATTAGTCTGTAGTGTAGACCGGTTAGTCTACACTGCAGTTGGCGGTGTGACTGAAGTACATGAAGACATAACGGAGCTAGGTTTGATCTAGCTATCTTGGGTACGATGCATCATGGAAGTGTGCAGTGCAGATCAGAGCGTTGTCTCTCTCCTGGTGCTTTCATCAATATGATGGAAATCTGAGGCAACGAGAGTGATGCAGCCACCTGATGGGATATACCCAGGGGCAGGATTCACAGAAACAGTTAGGCAGCAGGAGGTATTTAAACAAGGCTTTCTTCTTTCATGGATTTAAATTATTGATCCTCTGAAAGAGGCTAAAATCAATCCCTGCCAGTTGTGGCTGGACAAATGCTAAACCTGCCCCAGCTATCGGTCAATGGGTATTTCTTAAGTGCTTTGGTACTCTTCAGCTTTCAAGTGACTTCATGCTGTGATAGTCTGCTTCATTCATATTTCATTACGTTCCCTTCAGGAAAGCATGCTGTTTTGTGTTGCAAAACTAGCTTCACTTGCTTTTAACATGAAATCATCATCATAGGCTTGCAATATTGTAAACTGCTGACAACACAGAGCGGCAATAAGATGGGTGGATATAATATAGTGATAGGGAGAGAGAATTTGGGCTTGGACTGACATGCCCAGAAGTTCAAATGCTTCAATATCCACATCTCAGCTCAACCCTGTAGGCCCCTAAAACTGGGGCTTTAGGAAAGATCACACAAGGACCACTGTCCTAACAGAAGTGGTAGGAGAGAAGACTCCTGTCAGACCAGGGGAGTTTGAATGCTCCTGTATACTCTCAGGCATTAAGATCCGGAGTGCGTTTTATGCATTAGAGACAGAGGTGCAAGACAGTGGAGGAGTTAGTGGACCTGCTGCTTCAGGATATTGAAGCAAGCTCCTAATACTAGGGTTACCATAATCATACCCTGTGCAGAGATGTTTACAGCCCAATTCTGACTAATACAATCCATGGGACAGCAGGACAAATGTAAGAAGGCAAAGATGTATAATCCGTGACCTGGGAGGCTCCCTCGGCACCACAGGAGAAGGAAGGCAGATGTTCAAGCATCAGGGGTGGCATGAAAGAAAACACAAGTCAGGGAATGAGAGGAGAAGAGGACGTTGGGCCCAGGCAAGGGGATGAGGTGGGAATAGGGAGCCTTGAACTGGAAGCTAAGAAGCTTGAACTTGAGTCTGAAATAAACAGGAAGCCATGAAGGGGGTTGCAGATTGGGATGGCTATGTGGCCAAAGCAGGCAATGCAGGCTTATTTCTCTCTGAACTAGTTTTGCCATTCCTAGCTGATGGAGGTCTGACGCTCTTGCTGGCCCTCACACTATTTATGTTTTCACAGATTCTAAGGCCAGAAGGGACCACTAGATCATCTAGTATGCCCTTCTGTCTGTCAGAGGGCATAGAATTTCACCCAGCTACCCCCATGTTGGAACCAATACATGGAGTTTGACTAAAGCAGATCTTCTAGAAAGGGCTTTACGAAACCTGGCCGCCTATCTAATGGCAAAAGGGGAGATCATCATCATCATTTAAAAAAAAATAAGTTCCTAATCTTTACAGGTGTGGAGAAAAGCTTGAAAATGTGACAGGCATATCCTGGAGGCTCAAAAAGTGGCAGACAATAGAAAAGCACCTTTTTTTAAACCAGTACTTTACATCCAACACAGCCTGACTCAGGATTTTTCAATGTGTGCGGTTGACAATACTGTATGGACATATTTATGTAAACCAACTGCAGCTTTCTTTCAAAGAAAGAAAACAAATGCCCTTCCAATTAGTGCCAGCTGGTTCGCTGAGGTTTAATATTCATATGAAAATGAACAGGCCTAAATATGAACTCATAATACAAACTAACAGCTGTACATAATGCCTCTTAGAAAAGATCTAACTCCTATTCCACTATCTAGAGCAGAATGGTGGCTCTCAATTGTAGTAACATGCTTATTTTCTTTATGATAGTAGAACCTACAAGCCCCCAATGAGATTGAGGCCCCATTGCATGGGGTATTATACAAAACCCACAGTTCCTACTGTGAAGAGCTTGGTCTAAAGCAGCAGGACAGGGAAAGGGCAGGTGAAATCAAGAAGCAGATTCCCATTTTATAGACAGGGAACAGAGGCACAGATTAAGTGATTTACATAAGATGATTTAGGAAGTCTGTGGCACAGCCAATCCTGGAAGCCGGGACTCATGCCAATGCCTGAGCCACACATTCTTCCTCGGTCCATGTTTTAGATCTAATTGTGGCACTTCCATTTGGCAAATACCTTCTTTAAGTGACTGTGGTAGGCAGGGCCTTTTTCAGGGGTCACACTGGGGTGGCTTCAAAGTCCTTTCCCCTTTTCAAAGGGCTGTTTGGGTTTTGCCAAGTCTTGGGGAGGCGGTGGGGGGGTTGTCAGCTGTTTCCCTCTCAGCTCCTCTGCAACACGAGTCAGCTCCTTGTGAGGCATGAGAGCTTTCCTCCTGGCTGCTGCCCCTTCCTGTGACCCACTCTCCTCTTTAAGCTTGCTTCCTCCAACCATGTGGGAGGTTGGGTTGGGTAGGACTGAGCCCAGAGGGGCTTGTTAGCCATCTCCTGATTGGGATGGGAGCATGCCCCCGCACAGGGAATTACAGTATACTTTGTACTGCTAGGGACCCTTTTCATCCAAGCATCAGAGCGCTTTGCAAACACCAAGTACCAGAATGCTCCTGAGTGGAAAGTCTTACCCTCTGCTGTGCAGAGGAGAAAAACAGAGGCCCAGAAAGGCTCAGTGGCTTGTTCAAGATCATACCCGGAAATCAGTGACACAGCTGGGAACAGAAACCAAGAGTCCTCACGATGAGTCCGTATCCCTGATCAGCTGGTAGCACCTTTCTCTCTCTGGTTGTTGCATGAATGCATCTATAGCTATATCGATCGATCAGCCTGGACCAGACGGCACCCAGGTGAGTTATGGGAGGAAGACAGCTCATTTCAAATTCTCTCCCCTATACCAGAGTAGGGAAATATTGCAACGTGCAGTTGTCTGATATTGTCCATTGGACAAAAGGAATCCAGCTGGTGGTAATTAACTTGTATTGTAAGATACATAGGGTACATCTACACAGCAATTAAACACCCGTGGCCTACCTAGGTCAGCTGACTTGGGCTCGTGAGGCTCAGGCCGTAAAACTGCTGTGTAGACTCCGCAAGGGGGGAGGGTCCCAGAGTTCAGGCTCCAGCCTGAGCCTGAATGTCTACACAGCAATTTCTTTAGCCCTGCAGCTGAGCCCTGCCTTGGGTCTTTTATTCCAGTGTAGACATACCCATACAGAACCTCTAACAGCTGAATTCCACCTCACCAGTGGTTACTTTTACTGTCTTCCACCTACTCTGTCCAGTTAAGCTGATTCTAGCAAGTCAGCATACCAGCTAGCCCCTTCATTACAGTTTAAAGGGGAATGAATGTGAGCAGAAACAAAGGGAATTTTATTACATATTTCCCTGCATAGCTCCTCCAATGTTCCCCGCCCCCCTCTAATTGGAACAGATACTTAGTGTTTGACTAATTTTTCATTTGACTCACCTATCTGACCTTTTAGGACTTTGCTGTCACTTAGGAGTATAAAGCATCTCGACATGTGCGTGCTTCATAATGGTAAATTATGCTCAGAGCAATTTTGTGGTAAATCACATGGAAAAACCTTTAGTGGTATAGATTTATGAAAACAAAAACTAACCAGTCCTTCTCTTACTGATTGAGAACTTTTAAATCTGACCGAAAGCCTTCCTCTCTTACAGTATAGGGGGAAAGTATGGCAACATAGTACCTGCTACTTTCAATAGTACTAGGTACAGTTATATTTATATAAGACAGCTCACAGCCCAAATCCTACAGGCTCTAACAGAAAATGAACTTATCAAGTAAAGGAAGATTTCAGGTGCACATATAAAATCTTGACTCCTGATATTAATAGTACTGAGGCCAGTTGGCAATGATCTACAGATGATATAAAAATGTCAGTGTCCTTCTGTTAGGGATGTAACACAGAGAAGGTGGAGGAATTTCATTGGAGCCACAAGCCAGGTCTGTAGCAGCATAGACCAACTTAACACACAGGTTGCAAACATGGTTTAAGTAACTAGAAGGACTATTAGTGAGGAAAGACAAAAGAGCTAAGTATGTATAGTTTTCTTAACATGAGCGTAAGGGAGCTGACTACAAGTGCTCAAAAGGTCTAAAGGGAGAAGAATTGAAGGGGTACTAGGATGACATTAAAAAAAGAGGAAAGTGAATATCGGGGGCAATATGCTCTTGGAGAAATCCACTAGACTCTGGTGTGGTCTGAGGGAACTGACAGAAACTCCACAGGTAAATACATTTAAAACTAAACTGCAGAGAGCACTCAAAGGAAAACTTTATGGAACAATCTTGCATTGGCAAAATGGTCAGAGAACGGATGGCCCAACAGATCTTTTCATCCTTAAGGAAATGCCTGTGATACAAGAACAAATGCTACTAACCACGGGGTAGGGGTGGAGTGGTATATTTGGGTGCTGGGGGAGGGTATATTTCCCCTCACTCTTCACCTTCAATTTGTTTTACACTTTTGATTCTTTTAGGTCATTCCTGACAAATGCCATTTCTGATGGGGCTTTCTGAGGTGCCCCCAACACGGGATTGGGCTACCCATTCACAGAGCCTGCCAACCCAGTTTAGTTTTGCCTCTTTGTACAAATATATATTCAAATATGTTTGGGGGGGATGTAGTTTGTGCTTCATTCCAGGGGCATTCCAATGGTACACACAATCACAGAGCCTGTCATTACCGTTATACAAACATCATTATGGAAAATTACAGTTAGCCTATCCAATTGTAGCACTATTACACTACTGCCCTTGAACACCAGAGTATAGATTACATCTAAAGACACTCAGACTGTCCTCTGCCAAGACAGAAGATAATGACAGTGTATATCAACATAATTGCTACAAGTGACTGGCTGCCTCATTTGAAGGATTTGGCTGAGGTTGCTTGTTTAATTTCACCGAGAACAGAAATGTCTCAAGTGTCATGCATGGAATTTTGGGTGGCATCAGCTGGCAATTTGTGAACCAAACTGGGTGTCCCTGGCTACCAAGTCTCTTCCCTCCCTTCCCCTTCTCTATTTCTTTAAGGTATTGCTGTTGTGTTGGGCCTAGGCAAGGAGGAGCATACCTATGACTGAAAGAGACCACGATGTCAGGCTCAGAATCTTTCTATTCCAAGGCAAGATCTTTCGAGGCCTCCAAAAGTCATGGCTAAGGGAACATCTTATTTGTTGTTGGATGGCGCCTCGCAAGTTCCTGGGTGTACCGTGCTACATACTAGCAAATCAGCATGGTGAAAAAGCACCAGCAGTACCACTTCTATCTGTATTCTATCTAGATGACAGACTCTACATCCTCCTCTATCCCCAGTGCTCTCACCCAGGTACCATAGGTAGCCATAGGCCAGTTCATTCCGTGTGTGAAAGAAAATTAAAACACCCAGCTTCTTAATGCAGGTTTCCCTCTGCAAGCAACAGGCCTCTCATAACGAAACAGTATGTTCCCTGCACGATAGGATGCCTTCTTTCCCCTCACCTAGGCCAATTTATATTGTCCCCTACTTGCTCTTGCCTTATGCTCACACCAGGCTGCCAGAGCAAGTGTGAGGCTTGTTCACGACTTCTGCCTGCCTCCCGTTCCTCCGTGTACACTCAAACATGTCCTGGTGCTTGGGCTGCTGTGAAGGCCTCTGGGGTTTACCGAAGGTAGGGCTTGAGCATTTCTACAGCATTTGATAGCAGATGCTGGCAGCGAACCGTGAGCCTAGCCAACTGGTAAGGTTGTCCAAGAACTGCTTGAATGTGAAGTAGTATTGTCAATAAATAACAGCCAGCTACAAAGTTATCTCCGCACTGCAATCCCCAAGATGGCCCCAGGGAACTTCACAGCAAAGGCAGGGATAAGATTCCAGTCCTCCAGCCCTGCAGAGCTAGAGAATGAACTCTTAGCAGTTGCATAGGGACTGTGCCCCACAGATGAGTAATTCGGAGTCTATGCCATAGATACAATCCAGCTTGCACAGTGGTGGCAGTGTACTATCACTCTGAAAAGGGCGCTTTCTTTCGCAGTGGTGTTTGTCTGTTTCATTCCCTTGTAGCTAATTAATTATCTGTTCTCTCCAGTAGAAGGATGCATTTTTGATTTGCTTCTTGTCAATAACAATTCCTCTCGCCACAGAGCAGATCAAGACCCTTAACTTCTTTATACAGCAGTTTCAGTGAATACCCTCAGGTGGGTTTGGCAAGTCCCCCTTGATGTGCAATTACTGATTCCTGACACACTCAGATGCATGCCAACTATTTATGGAAAGGGATCCTCATTCGCATTTCATCTTCCACTTCTTGAACTACCTTTCTGTTCCAGCTTGCTATTTTATTTTAAACGTAAATCGACGAGACTTTACTCTCCCATTGGCCTTTATTCTGTTGTAGAGAAAATGGACTTGAAGCCACTGAAGTTTTATCAGAACATTTCTTTCCAACTCTGAAGCCAAACTCAGGTTAAGCCTGGGCAAAGGATGCTTTTTAAAGCTCCCTAGGCTATTTGGACCCTTTTTTGCTGTTCCCTAGCAGCTCAACCAGCCTTTCAGCAGCAGTTTGTGGCTCAAGAGAGAACTTGCCTTCCATTATAAGAATGAAGTGCTCAGCACCCACAATCAGGGCCAGATTTTAAAAAGAGGCAACTAAAATAAGCAGCTGGATTTCCAAGTTGTCAGCATATTTGGTTCCGTTAGGAACATGTGGGCACTACCACTGAGTCGGTGCATGTCTTTCAGCAAGTCACTTAGAGCCAGAATTTTCAGGACTCTGCTACCATAACTGGGCCCAGTTTTCAAGCTTGCTCAGCTCCCACTTTCAGCATCAAACTACGCAGACGGGTTTTCAGAAGAGCTCAGTGTGCCGAGTGCTGCTGAGCTTCCGAGAATCTGGCCGTAAGCTTCACAACAGGAGCTGCTGGTTGATGGGCACTTTTGTAAGATACACAAGTGTGGCTTTTGATACACAAAGTAAATGGGAGCTGAGCTCTTTGGACTATCTGGGCCCAGTTGTGGATGCTGTGCACCTGAAAAATCTAGCCCGGAGCTCCCTTACGAGTGAAATCCTTCACCTCTCTGTGCGTCTGTTTTCTCACTTTTATGATGGGGATAATACAGTTTAACCACAAGGGGGTCAGAAGGACTAATTCATTGATAATCGCAAAGCTTTTTGAGATTCTAGCATGAAATGAACTTGAGAAGTATTATTTATTTTATAAGCATGGCGACTCTATTCTGTTTGCACAAGACTCCTCCCTGGCCGCCTCCTGCAGCATGACAGGCTGTGTCAATCACTCCCATCACATCACTTCTGTAAGCCCCTTTGTTTTCAGTTTAAAAGTATTTTTACCGAAAAATTCCCAGGTTTTACAAAAAGTATAACAGTTTGTGACGGGTGCCCCCCATAAGGCTTTATGGAAATATGCTTATGAATGTATATATGACATAACTGGAATATGTTTTATGCTACATATGCCATGTAACATATCTCAGTAAAGCTTATGATCTACTGAATACATTCCTCCTATTTGCATGCACATATTTTTGTACTTGAAATTATGAATATTGGCTGTATACTTGCTTGATTTCTAAGTAAGCTTTGTAAGGCATTTGGTCAGCTTCTTTAGAAAGGAATTTGCAAAGTTAAGTGCCCAATCAAGAAACACTTAAGGAACAATGAATCTTGGAATGCTCCAATCCACATAAGAAGTCTACCTGAGGACGTTCAAGGAAGCTTGTGAACTATGGCTGCTACCCCATAAGTTCTGAGTCATGCATGGACATGTGACTTGCCCATGTGACTCCAAAACTTCATCTTGGAGCTGAACTTTGCATAGGAGTGGGGGGGGGGGGGTCTCCCCCCACAAGAGAAAGTCTATTTAAACCCCTGGGAGATCCCTCCATTTGGTCTTCAGCTGGCTAAGAGAGAGCCTCTCCACCCCCCAAGGATACCTGAAAGGAACTGGAACAAAGGACAGTAACTACAGGGGGTGTGAGTGATTGCTAGACCCTGACTAGAAGGAGACTAGTCTGTAAAAGGAAGCTTACTGGGTGAGTTTTTTTATCTGTATTCAGTTTCTTAGACATAGACTTGCGTGTTCTATTTTATTTTGTTTGGTAATTCACTTGGCTAGTTACTAGTTGGAACCACTTAAATCCTACTTTCTGTATTTAATAAAATCACTTTTTACCTATTAATTAACCCAGAGTATGCATTAATACCTGGGCAGTGGGGGGGCGGGGGAGAGCAAACAGCTGTGCATCTCTCTCTATCAGTGTTATAGAGGGTGAACAATTTATGAGTTTACCCTGCATAAGCTTTATACAGAGTAAAATGGATTTATTTGGGGTTTGGACCCCATTGGGAGTTGGACATCTGAGTAAAAAGAAGAACAGGAGTACTTGTGGCACCTTAGAGACTAACAAATTTATTAGAGCATAAGCTTTCGTGGACTACAGCCCACTTCTTCGGATGCATATAGAATGGAACATATATTGAGGAGATATATATACACACACATACAGAGAGCTGAAGTGAAAAAACAGATTGACAGAGCCAGACGAGTACCCAGAAGTCACCTCCTACAAGACAGGCCCAACAAAGAAAATAACAGAACGGCACTAGCTGTCACCTTCAGCCCCCAACTAAAACCTCGCCAGCGCATCATCAGAGATCTACAACCTATCCTGAAAGATGATCCTTTACTCTCACAGATCTTGGGAGACAGACCTGTCCTCGCTTACAGACAACCCCCCAACCTAAAGCAAATACTCACCAGCAACCACACATCACTGAACAAAACCACTAACCCAGGAACCTATCCTTGTAACAAACCCCAATGCCAACTCTGTCCACATATCTATTCAAGTGACATCATCATAGGACCTAATCACATCAGCCATACCATCAGGGGCTCGTTCACCTGCACATCTACCAATGTGATATATGCCATCATGTGCCAGCAATGCCCCTCTGCCATGTACATTGGCCAAACCGGACAGTCTCTACGCAAAAGAATTAATAGACACAAATCTGACATCAGGAATCAAAATACTCAAAAACCAGTGGGAGAACACTTTAACCTGTCTGGTCATTCAGTGACAGACCTGCGGGTGGCTATATTACAACAGAAAAACTTCAAAAACAGACTCCAACGAGAGACTGCTGAGCTGGAATTGATATGCAAACTAGACACAATCAACTCCGGTTTGAATAAGGACTGGGAATGGCTGAGCCATTACAAACATTGAATCTATCTCCCCTTGTAAGTATTCTCACACTTCTTATCAAACTGTCTGTACTGGGCTAGCTTGATTATCACTTCAAAAGTTTTTTTTTCCCCCCTCTTAATTAATTGGCCTCTCAGAGTTGGTAAGACAACTCCCACCTGTTTATGCTCTCTGTATGTGTGTGTATATATATATATATATATATATCTATCCTCAATATATGTTCCATTCTATATGCATCCGAAGAAGTGGGCTGTAGTCCACAAAAGCTTATGCTCTAATAAATTTGTTAGTCTCTAAGGTGCCACAAGTACTCCTGTTCTTCTTTTTGCGGATACAGACTAACACAGCTGCTACTCTGAAACTGGACATCTGAGTGTTACAGACAGGAACACTTCTGTAAGTTGCTTTCAGTTAAGCCTACAGCTGTTAGGGGACGTGGTTCTGACCCTGGGTCTGGGTTTGCAGCAGGCTAGCGGGTCTGGCTCAAACCAGGCAGAGCACTGAAGTCCTAAGCTGCCAGGGCAGGAAAGCAGGGGCAGCAGAAGTAGTCTTGGCACATCAGTTGGCAGCCCCAAGGGGGTTTCTGTGATCCAATCCATCACACAGTTTTTTCTGATTTTCACCCTACTTTTGTATCATTCAAATATATATATATATATATATATATATAAAAAATAACTTGTCTTATTAGGAAAATACAATACATTGCATGAGATATACGTAGTACGATAATACATTCATCTGTGTGTCTATGCAGAGCTGCCTGTTGACGGAAGGCTATGTATTAGTCTAGAAGATACACACAGTAACAAACAGGCATGCACACAAGCTCTGAAGCATGTGTGTATCTGAACGTACTGTGGCAAAGTTCCTCCTCTACCTTGGTGTGTCCTGCGCTTATTGGCGGATTTGCTCACCTCAGTGATCGTCCCCTCTGGTGGAACCCACAGTCTGGGTCAACTCCTCCTGTGTTGGATCAGGAGTTGGGAGGAACCTGGGCCCACCCTCTACTGCAGGTTCCAGCCCAGGGCCCTGTGGATTGCAGCTGTCTATAGTGCCTCCTGTAACAGCTGCATGACAGCTACAATTCCCTGGGCTACTTCCCCATGGCCTCCTCCAAACACCTTTATCCTCACCACAGGACCTTCCTCCTGGTGTCTGATAATGCTTGTACTCCTCAGTCCTCCAGCAGCACACCCTCTCAGCTCCTTGCGCCTCTTGCTCCCAGCTCCTCACAGGCATGCCTCACTGACTAACTTGGAGGCTTTTAACTAGTTCCAGCCAGCCCTTGACTGGCTTCAGGTGTCCCAATCAATGTAACTATCCCCACTGCCTTCTAGAAGGATCTTAATTGGCCCCAGGTGTCTTGATTAACCTGGAGCAACTGCCATTTGGTTACCATGGTACCAGGGATTTGTTTAGCCTGGGGCTAACATACCTGTTCCTCACTACTTAACTGTAGCCATCTGGCCTTGCCCCATCACAGTACAGATAAACCTCACACCCACTACGTACACATTTCAAGCTGTTAGCAGATAATGGTTTAAAGATTTGACACGCTAAAATGGGAAGAAAACGAAAATCTGTATCAGAATACATTCTAGAACACAAGGAAGTATTTGAAAGTTTTAAACAAAAACAGGAGAAAAGGATGAAGCTGAGTGTATGCACTGCAAATGGTGTGGCCCAATTATTACATGTAAATATTTATAGGCTGATAGTTATAAGTCTACAACAGTAAACTGTTTATTCAAATGAAAAGTTTTATTTGGGGATTAGAGAGATATTGTTTTCTTAAACTCAGAGGTGGGATTGTGTTTTGAGTTCTGTTTTAGTTCTGCAGCAAACCACATTGATGAATGGAATTCAGAGCATTAATCTACTGAATACCTTTTCCCCATCTTTCCGTCCACCAAAATAAACCCCAATATTTACCCAGAAAAATTATTAATATTTTTTTGCACTGATTTTCACCTGTTTTTGTTGTTGTGGTAATAAACACTGATACATTTCAGGGAAAAATTGAAACTGAAAACGAAGGGCTTTACACATCCACTATACCACCTAGTCCATTCTGATTGATCATATCTGCCCATGGCAAACACATACACATGCCTGACGTGTGTCTCCACACTATCAGTGCTCCACGCTGTGGGGCAGCATTACTTTCTGCCTTTACTTTGCACCTTCCCCACTTACTCCTTTTGTAACGGGTTCTCGCCTCACCTACCAGTGGCCCTGCTGCCACAAGTCCAATCAAACATGCAGCAAGGTGTCATGAAGAAGCAGCAGAATCTCATGATCCTATGCAAACATGGGTGGTCAGTAAACCCACTTCTTGGCCTGGTTAGATTCCCATCAGAGGGAGGTGCCATGCTCTAATAAATAGGACACTGAGCTGGGAGTCAAGAGACCCAGGTTCTATTCCCAGCTATGCCTTGCATTCTCTACCTATAACATGGGGATAATAATACTAACTTGCCTTTTTAAACTGCTTTGAGCACTACATATAAAAGGAATGTTTGATTCGAACCACACCCCTTTCGGTTGTTCAAAGAGTAAATCAGACAGAAACCGGTACAAATGGGCTCAGACTAGCGAACTGAACCCAGGAGCTATAGTTAATCTGTGTCTCAAAGGCAATAGAACTGTTGGCACTAGCACAGGGGTGGGCAAACTTTCTGGCCCGAGGACCACACCTGGGTATGGAAATTTTATGGCGGGCCATGAATGCTCACAAAATTGTGCGGAGCCTCCTGGCTGCCTCTACGCGTAGGAGGTGGAGGAGGGATGTGCCGCTGCTTCCAGAAGCCATGCAGAGGCCCGGCACGCGTGGAGCGGGGAAAGCCCCGGACCCTGCTGCCTGGCAGGAGCTTGAGGGCCAGATTAAAATGTCTGAAGGGCCGGATGTGGCTTCCGGGCCGTAGTTTGCCCACCTCTGCCCTAGCACATGGAAGTCCAGCATCAGAGATTGCAAACCTGCACTGAAAAGTAGGCCTGAGCTATAAGCTTTGGCTCCGGATACAAGTGCCTCCACTCCCTCTCTGTTTAAAGTATCAGTGCTTCTTATGACATTGGGTAGCAAAGAGCAATATAAAGTAAACCAAACATGAAAGTAATTAGGGTAATGACTGGCATTGGAGAGACAAATCTCCTGGTGGAAATGGAAGTGCTATGAATAATTAGCAACTGTTGACACGAGAAAATATTGGCTACATTTAGAGCAACTGAACCAAATGAAAGTGAAGGGCTGGGTGGGGTGGAGGAGATTCATCCCCTTTATTCTGCTCTCCCGCCTCATAAAAATTAATTTCCTCACTGCCAATGAGAGGGAAAAAAACACCGGATTAGATCTGATGAGCCGATTTCATATAGGATATTTGAAGAAAAGAACCCGGGGAGAGGGGGGGAGAGCTCTAAAATTAATCATATTAAAGTGGGAGACACCCATGTACTTTGCTAATTTGAATGAGGAATTAAAATAAATCCTTTGAAGAAATAAATTAATGTGATGTTTCTTTGAAAAATCGGAATGTCACTATTGTTAAATGAGACACTGGAAGTCTATGAAATGGGTTTTCAGTGGATACCACAAGTAATTTTCATTTTCCTGACTACTCCCTGCTCTACTCCTCCTCTGCCCCCTCCCACACCACCAGTTCTTTCCCACCTTCCTATCCTCATGTGCTTCTGGTGCACCTGCTGGCCCTGTCTCCCATCTGATCGGCTCTGCATTGATTCTTGGCCAGTTTAACCTCCTGATGTGGCCTGGTACTTCTCCCTTGTCATTTCCCTTGTCAAGCAGTGGGGAACTAGCAGTATTGTTAGGCAGTGGGTATGTCCAATAAGAAGATGTGACCCACTATCATTCATTCTAGGCAGGAAATGCCAGGCACAGAATGCCAAATCCCCATGATAGAACTGCAGGTACTAACCACGTTAGTAACAAACAGATACCATGGTGATGGACATGGTAAAAGAACGTGAAAAGAACAGCATTACTAAACACAAAACCATACAGAACTGTGTCTGGGGGGCAGGGGTCCCTGAAATTCCAGGCCGAACCCACAGGGTGAACCCTTACAGCGCTTAATTTGTAATGAAAGAGGTGCCGGGGTTCAAGCAATTTTTTTACATTCATAGCTGACGCAGCAAGCCCAGAGGTGCGAGGGGTATGACCTGCCAAGCATAGAGGTGTCGGGGCTCAACCCTGGTACAAATTAAGCACTGGACCCTTAGCAAGCTGAATGTTGAGAGGAAGATCTCACGAATCCCTGTGAGCTCAATTTGGCCAGTTTCACCCAGTCTCGTTTTTGAGCCACATCATCAGTTGATTTTTCTACAGCAGATTTTCTACCCTTTAAAACAATGGTATGAGTTTGAGCGGACAAGTGAGCCACCATGCATGCCAGTGACACTGAAGCTACTTCCCAAGATTTACCCTTTAGAAACAGGGTAAATCTCAATACAGTTTATTTTGAATTAAAAATACCTTTGAGGCTCTTGGAGGCAGAACTCTAGGAACCGTGATGAAGAGCAAATGAACTCCGACCTAAGGCAGCGAACTTTGAGGATGGCTGCATTTAAAAGCCTCTCTTCTGGCCCACAGAACGTCGCCCAGGTGAGCAATACAGGGTGAAATGGGGATGACCTGGAGAAAAACCAAGCAGTGTAGTTCTTAACTCTAAAGCTTCCTGTATCCGCTCCTTCCTGAAAATGCAAATTCAGTCCATTTCTTTTGACAGCATCCCTACGTATGAATTCTTGTCATTGCCACTAGCCCACACACGTCCTACAAAATCAGGTTACCAATGAAGTGCTAGAGCTGGGGAGCATCAATCCGGAGGGGCCTGGAGCTGTCCCCTTTCAGGTCAAGAGAAAGATTGGGCCCTCCATGCCTTTGCTGGTGAGGCAGTAAAGCCTGTCTGGGCAGGAAATACAGAGCAGAGCTGGCACTGCAGACCTGCTGTCTCGTAGCCCCTATTGCTAGCGGCATGATTGCAGGGTCACTTGAACAAGCTGCATCCCATCCCAGACCAGTGTTTCGGCCCCCCAAGCTGAACACAAACCTGGGCAGTGTTCCTGGCTCTCTCACCCAGGACAGGTAAGATTTTCACTTTACTCCCTCTAGCTCTGCAGAGCCAAACAAAGATTCCGTGGAGTGGAATTATTAATTAAGTTCCTATTCCTACCTCTGTGCAACCCCACTGTATTTGGCCTGCAAAATCTATCACCAGGAATGGAGCAGGGGCCAAAGAGAACCCAGCTTGACTCAGCTCTAGGGCAAGCTTGCAGAGCTGGAAGTTAATGTATTTATTTGTAACAAAACAGGTCTAATCTGAGGTCACTGAGATAACAAAAAATGAAGCCCCAGCAAAGCCCTTGTTGAAGTCATTTCTGAGCAGACCCACACTTGCACCATTGTTTCTTCTCTAGGGAGCATGCAGCATTGCACTAGAGTCATCTCTCTGATCAAGTGACTTACTTTCCATTATGAAATAAGTTTGCCTTTCAGGAGGCACCAGCAATTAAGACACTTCTACCCCATCTCCTTATCCTCCCCTGCACGTCTAAGACAAGCAAAAAACAAGTTCCTTAAAAATACGGCCTGGCACAAGTGTACCATTAGTATTGAGGTTTCATTCTCTCCAGGGCAGAGACTGTCCACATCCTTCAAAGTCACTGATATCCACCGTGAACAATACAATCTCATTGTTCCTGCCAGTCCCCCCAGTGCCACTTTGTCTCCCAAACTGCACAGGCTCATTAAAGCGTAGCAGAGAACATTAGTCATCGCACTAAACCAGGAGGCACTGGCCCGCTACAACGTGACAGCGCTTTAACAATATAAACTGAATTTACAGGAGAAAGCAGCTGGTATGAAAATAACTGTATCTACCTCACTCCCTGACATTCTTCGACTTGCATGCGCTCAGCAGTTTGTTCAGAGATGATGATGAATCATATTTAATCACATGCTATTAGAGGAGGATAAGACCACACAGCATGTCTAGGTTAATAGGTAGGAGACGGGCATATCTGACGCCAGCTTAAAAAAACCTCAATTCTATAGACAGAATTAAAATCACAGAATTCTCTTTAGGAAGTGTGCCTTCTCATTTGAAGGATTAGGCAAACAGCTCTGTCCTCCACGACTTCCAGGAGGACAAAGTGCCAGAGAAAACTAATTCCCTTGCATGGGATTTAGCCCCACAACTCCTACTAAATAACTTGGAGTGACGTGCGTCAAGTTTGTGGAACAGTGAAAATTAAGTGGAGGTCAGCAGCATGTACCTCTGACCTGGAGGGGAGTCCTAGTTTAAATCAGGTGGCTGTTTCGGTGGTGAAATTAGGCTACGTGGGTTGCCTTCCAAGAGAAATGGGTGCAGTTTAGCTACCTACATATTGATAGAGCACCTTATCAGTGTGGCATCTACAGCAAGTTCTATTTATACTGCTTGAGGCATTTAACAGTGGACAAAGCACTAGAAAATGTAGTACAGGAAGACAAATGGGATTACCAGTGTAGTATTTACCATCTCTACCTTCTGTGGTAACTCCACACCATTACTGTCAGGTTATTTTCCCCAGGCAGTGTCCATAAAAGTCTGAGATAAATGAAGCTATTCATTTACAATCTGACCTGCCCTTCAGTCAGGCACTAGGCAACTCAGCCGGGGGATCCACGTGTTTTGCAGGAGTGTTTTGACCCGGACCTGCTGTGGAATAAGATTTCAGCATGGCCATTAGGAAAAATGAGCGGTACTTTTTCAATTCATCATATCCACTTTGTGCGTTCTCGCACATCTCCGGTATGTTGGGCAACCTCCAGCTCCATTGCTGCCCCTTGCACTTCGGAAGTCCAGTGGAGTCTTGGTGTTTTAAGAAAACTTGTTCTAACCCTAACCTGTAGCTGCAGCGGTGAAGAGCAGTAAAGGGGTTAGGGTGGCATGGCTCATCATACTGAATATTAATCCAAGGTAGTACTTATTGTCCTGTTCTTTTTCCATTCATCAGATTAGAGATATCCTTAAATTGGCCATGAATACATTTAGGCTGGGAGTTAGAATAAGATTTCTAATCATCAGGGAATGAGGATCTTCCAGTAGGAGTAGAAGGGGCAGACAACCTAATTAGCTTTTAAGATGAAGTTTATAAATGAGACTGTATGATAGGTTGTCTGCAATAGGCTTTGATGACCTTTCCAGTTATGTGTTTCTAAATGCCTCCACTCAAGATTTTCAACAAATGGATGCCTATGGTTAGACTCCTAAGCCCACAGTTAGGATCTTAGGTAAGTGGTCTGATTTTCTAAGGTACTGAGCATGCAGCAGCTCCCACCATTGGGAAGAGGTGGGTGTTTAGCACTTTAGAAAATCAGGCCACTTATTCAGGCACTTTAATATGGATTTAAACTCCTAGTTTTAAACCAAGATTTTCAAAAATGGTTGCCTCTGCCCTTCTTTGTTCAGGTTCCTGACCCACTGTCCCACCCACTGTAAAAGATTATATACATAAACACAAAACATTGAATTTTATTTTTCAACTTTGTTTAGAAGCACTTTTCATAGCCACGCGGAAAAAATATAGACATGGGAACAGAAGCTCCACAGTACAAGAGCCCAGCAAAATGGAATTCAGTACTGTCATGAGGGCCAAATATAGGGCCTTTTAAATCCTACTGTTTTTACTCAGAGTCTTATAGCATATAGGCCAAGGTGCATGCATTATAGACCCCTGATCTTATGGAGGTACTGAGTACCTGCAACTCCTATTGACTTTAACCCAATGCCACAGGTCTGTTGGATTTCAGTTACGATTCATTAGTCCTTTGAAAACAGCAAAATAGCAATGCATTTGGGGACAGTGTCAGCTGTGCATTTACAGTTTTCACAGTGGTTGAAACAATTTCTCCAAAATGACAACCACTTTATTATTACAAACAAAGCTGTGTACCCAACTGTCCATATTAGAATAAGACTGCAGTGATGGTTAAGTTATATCGAGTGAAGACAATCCCATTATGTTCTGGCGTTAGTACTGGAGGTAAACCTCTTCATGTTATGCTCGAGTCAACATTACTAGACTCTACCACTTTACAATAAAGAGAAGAATGATAGGAGAATGCATGATTAGTCCTTTGAACCTATAAAGGCTGACCGGCTCTCTCAGTAATCAGATGCAGCCAATTTCATCTATTTGAATGCCAGCCAAGCTCAATGATGACCCAATTACCATCTGAAAGCTTCTGTGGCCTGTGTGAAATGAGCTGGTGCTCTCACTCCAGATCCTAGTGGGAAGGATGTCCTGTCACTCACTCAAAATCAGCACTATAGAGCGTCATTGTTGGCAGACTCAACAATGGGCCTGGAGAGTGAACTAAACTCTCCTGCCTCAAAGGAGCATATCGGAAGGGTAGCATTCGAAAGCATGTCCTGTTCTGTACCTGCTCTATGGGTAAGTGAGGATTTCTTGCCTTGTGGCTCTCAGACTGGCAGTTTTCACAGATTCTGAGCTCACATTTTAGAAAAAAAGGCTAAGGCCGAAAAGTGCACCTCTACTGGGCACAACCGGTTACGCAGTGTATGTGGCTCATCTGGCCTTGCGGTAGTAACTTTTCCCTTGTATGCCCACCTGAAATACATATTTGATCACCCATTTAACTCATCTTTGGCAAGAAAATTAATTCAGTTTCATCACCCCTTGTGTCCTGAAAGGAAGAAGGACCACACACTATGTAATGAAATCACTTGGTTACAATCTCCAGTGAACAGGAAATGCAGGAAGTTTCAGCTTATTACTGTACAGAAGATTTCACAAAAGTTATTCATCTGCCAAATGGAAGAATTACATGGCAGTGGATCTGTGTTACTCAAAACAAAAACAAAACTAACTACAACTGATGGACGTGGAGCTGCTCTCTAATAATTTTTGAATACTGTACGTTCGCTTAGTTATTGGGATGTTTACTGTAGGACTGTATTGGTTTAGTTTAATGGCAGACTGTAAGGAAACAATCAAGAAGGAAAGAATAGCTCAAGATAGGCCACCCTCTCAAACACTTGTGGGTTGTTATAGGACAATGGTAGAGCCATAGGGGATAGGCCTAAAACACGCAGTCTGTCACATTACTCACTTGACATGTAGTCTGAACTCCCCTCTTGCTCCCTTCCACTCATGCTAGACTGAAGCAGCTGGGCAGGGCAGCATGGGGGATCTTGCAGACACTCTGTTCTGCTAATACACATTCTCTCCAGGGCTGCCAATCCAATACCTTCTATCAGCCTATAAATCACTCCATTTAAAAGATCAGAACAGGGAGAAATTCAGTGCAACTGCTCTTGGGACCAGCAAGGGGCTCAGAGTGCAGAAAGGGCTCAAACACCCCCATCACTTATACCTTGGTTCTAAGCAAGTTAACTTAGAAATCCTACTTCCATGTCCATTACATGCAAGCTGTCTGTGCCCTAAAGAACTATTAGGTCACCTGTTTCAATATCACAGAACTCCAGCAACAATCAGAGCCTGGTATTGACAGCAGCTCTCTGCAGTCCTGAACCCTGCCCTTCCAAACTGAAGAACCACCTTTGGTTTCTGCAGCCACACTCCACATAACCGTGACCACTGCTCCACACAGTGTCCTGGCCAAGGCCATTCAGCTGTGTCAGTGGTTAGAGTGAAAAGGAACAAAACAAGGGATATTTAAAAAGAGCAACTCAGGATACATGTTGCCCAGCTCCGGTAGACAGACAAACGCAACCTCTGCTCAAGCTACCATGCTAAAAATAGTCATGTGGTCAGGGATAGCACTAGTGGTGGCTTGGGCTAGTTGTCCAAGTATGTACCCAGGGGGTCAGGGTGGGTTTGTACTTGGGTGGCTAGCCCCAGCTACACTACTATTCCTAGTGCACTAGCTCAAGCACAGCTAGCACCTATCTGTCTACTCATGCTGGGAAGCACGCTTCCAGCTGCAGTGTAGATGTGCCCTTTGTGAGAACACATGGCTCTGTATTCCGTTAAGCCACAGACTGCCATCTCGACACCTTGAGTCATCGCTACGAGTGGGACTTCTTTAGTCTCACACTCAACTTTCAGGAGCGGATTCCCAGAGTCACTGACCAAGACAATAAATGGGCTTTGAAAACAAAGTCTTTCCATTAGCAATAGCATGTAATCAGCATTGCTTCTGATGAGAGGAATGATGTGGCATTACTAAACTTACTGTGGACTTGGCCTGCTGGCTTGCTGTTTTCTGGTTTGGTCGCCCCTTTCAAATCAAGCTGAGGGCCTGTAAAGTTCTAAAAAATCTTAATATACACAAAGAGCGGTAAAACCCAACATGACTCATCGGCCCAGAGTTTGCTTTGCTGGGCAGAACATAACCTTATGGGATGATACCACTGCGTCTTTTGGAGCTGTTCCAAAACGCTGCTGCTGCTGCTTTTTCTTTTACTTTTATTTTAGTATGGGAGAGCAGAAAGGAGATACTAGGGTGGAAGAAGATATGCTTTTTTTTATTATTATTAAAGAAAATACAACTGATCCCATTTTTTTTCATTTGACAAAATCCAGAGACAAACTGAACTCTTCCAGGTGATTGTGCATTGCTACATTACGAGCACCCACTTCGGTTTCCTTAACATACTAACCTTTCATTGAACCACACAAAGAAGATTCCAAGACCAAAGAACAAACTAGCTCAGTAACCAGCAGTCTTCTGCAGCAGCTGTTTTGTAAGTGGGCAGATACATGGGCAAGTTAGAACATTCATTGCAACCAGGCATCATTTCCGTCTACTTGGAACACAGCAGGCACTTTGTATGCTAATTAATTTACATGCAGTGGACTCCTAAATAATGCTCATTACTTTATTGGAATGTAATACTGTTCCAACAACCGGCCTACTAAAGGTTTTTGATGGCATGCTAGAAGTGTATAATCTTAAATGTTATATCCTTCCCAACATCTCTTGGTTGATTTCAAATTCTAAAGACATCAAATCTTATTCCAGGAATTATGGTAGGAATAGGGAACATGTTAGAATTAAGTAAGCCCAGGAAAAGACAGCAAGAGGACGGTGGCTGAGAGCCATTAAGTAGGCACATGTTCTTGTATTAGACAATCAGGTAACTCAATTTCCCCTCGATCATGAACACAAACCTAGAACTACATTTGTAATGAGAGTTGGCACCATGGGGTGACTATGCACTATGGGTCCAGATTCTTTTGCACATCCCTGAAAATTAAGCTATGCATCATCCCAATGCTGTGTAATGTCAGTTTTGACTATCCCCAAACTTTGGGAAGTTCAGGTCTAAATATTATGGATGGTCCTAATTCCATAATGAGCAAAGCCAAAACCCAAGCAAATATTAAAAGTTATCACACCAGCTTTTATTAACCGCAACCTTTTGGATATTTGGATCCAGATCCACATTTTACAGCTAGGGCTGACACATGGTTTTATAGACATGAGAAGTGTGCAAAAATGGCTTTGAAAACCTAGCTCCTGATGTCAGAGATCAATTCTTCCTGGTGCCAGAGGGGCAGAGACAGGTAGGAAGGGCAATATTTTCAAGTTTGTACGGCTAGAGTAAAAGGGAAAAGGGGGAGTAGAAAGAACTGCCCTTACTTTATTCTGGGGCAACTACTTTCTTACAATTTTCCCCACAATTAGTTTTGTAATCTGTTATCATGGCTCACTACTTTTGGGATAACATCAGATGTAATAGCTGGTACATCCTCTATATCAGGGGTGGCCAACCTGTGGCTCCGGAGCCACATGCGGCTCTTCAGAAGTTAATATGCGGCTCCTTGTATAGGCACCGACTCCGGGGCTGGAGCTACAGACATCAACTTCCCAATGTGCCGGGGGGTGCTCACTGCTCAACCCTTGGCTCTGCTACAGGCCCTGCCCCCGCTCCACCCCTTCCCGCCCCCTCCCCTGTGCCTGCTGTGCCCTCGCTCCTTCTCCCCCGCCCCCCCCCGCAGCCTCCTGCATGCCACAAAACAGCTGATCAGGAGGTGAGGGGAAGGAAGGGGGAGGCGCTGATCGGCGGGGCTGCCAGTTGGTGGGAGGTGCTGGGAACTGTGGGGGAGCGAGGGGGAGATGATGGGGGGCTGCTGATGTATTACTGTGGCTCTTTGGCAATGTACATTGGTAAATTCTGGCTCCTTCTCAGGCTCAGGTTGGCCACCCTTGCTCTATATTCTGTGCTCTGAGAAGTAGGGATGCCATGTTCTAATAAGACTTCCACCTCTAGCTGACATCAACCTATAACACACTTTTCCTTCACCCAGTAATGCAGAAAATTCAGTATGCAGATAGCCAGAAACGCCCCTCCATTAAACCAGGAGGTGTCAGAGATCAGCAAGTTTGATACCATCTTCACGCACCCTAGAGACAAAACCCCATCTCCCACCCCAATGTAGCCAAATTGTTTCTTTCATCTCTCAATGTAAATGTTGGTGCTGTCTGTTAAAGAGCATACTAAAATTCTTCAGCAGGTTGATATTTTATTTAAAGAAGTCTGATTCCTTTCATGCATCCCACCCAAGGAGTTACACTATTCTGATTAATATTTCATTTGCTAGCTGTAGTGAGTGAGCAAAGAGAAAAAACAGAAGGTCTGATCAGGCAAATTTTGAAAAAAGTGTCAGAGGTTGAAGACTGCAAATCACGCTCTCAGCCCTAGTCTACACCACAGAATTACTTCAGTGTAACTACCTTGCTCAGGGTTGTGAATAATCCACAACCCTGAGCGATGTAGTTATACCGACCTAAGTCCCAGTGTAGACAGCGCTATGCCAGTAGGAGAGCGGAGGTGCATTAACTAAGCCAATGGGAGAAGCTCTCTCCTGTTGGCTTAAAGCGCAGCAGCTGCGCCAATGCGGCATTTTAAGTCCAGACGGGCCCTCAGTCTCAAATGGCTCAGGGAAAGAATTTCACAGCTTTCAAGAATAACTGCCATGCGAGCAGGGGACTGGACTTGATAACCTCTCGAGGTCCCTTCCAGTCCTAGAATCTATGAATCTATGAAACTACCCACAGGCTCTTTACACTCACTCAGTCATTGCCCATCTGAAAGAGCCCTGCCTCAACAAGCCATACCGTAGTCCTGCAGTTTCAGGGCAGTACAAGCAAAACTCAGAGCATCTGGCCTTTTAGATAGCTGGGATCAGTAGCAGCATAGTTAAAAATCTCTCTGCAGCATGACAATAAAAAAAAGCACGCATTGGAAAAATACTGGAGTGAAGGGTTGACTTGTGCACCTCTGATTTCTACCATGAAGTCCTGTTTTCATGAACTTGCACACAGGCAGGTAAGATTTCAGGAAATCAGAGCTGGAATCAATTTTGTCAAGGAATTCTGAAGGAAAAAAAAATGCTATTTGCCATCTCTCACTCAACCGAACTCTAAGAGTGAGTTTTTTGGTTTTTTTAAAGAACAGCAGGTTTTAGTTCTGATTTGACAGTCATGGAATTATTCACAGAACAGACAATTCAGTGCAGGGAAAGCTTCATAATACTGCCCCAGACATGCCTTACCCCTCTAACAGAAGAGATGCTTAAGGGTATGTCTACACTTACCATTTAAAGTGCAAAAAGTCCCTTTTTTGCGCTAAAACCATGGGAGCATCTATACTTGTTAATGACTTTTTGGGGTGAAACTCAGAAGTTTCACCACAAAAAAACCCCCACCTTCACGAGAGGCATACAGCTCTTCCCGCAGTTCTTTTTGCGCTGCTGTGAAAGTTTTGGCCTCCGGAGGATATCCCACAGTTCCAAAAGCGACCACTCTGGCCAGCATCTCTGCTGCTCTGACACAAGGACATCTGTCCCTCCCCCTGTAAGCCCTGGGCAGTTTGAAGCTCCCTTTCCCTTTGTTTGTAGATGTGGCGGGGAAAGCAGCCAGACAGCAGATTTTTTAAAAAAAAATGCCATGGAAGAAACAAGGAAGTAATGGGGCTCCTGAAACATGAAGCAGGGCAGCACGGTGCACTGAGCAGGGACCCAGAATTCCTTCCACTCACCTCCCGCCCTCTTCACACAAGACCTATCGAGAGAGCTGCACTGTGGGATAGTTGCCCTACAGCGCTACTCTCATCGGTGGTGGAAGCGCTGGTAGTGTAAACACTCTCTGATGCCTGAGGAATTGAGTGAGTACACAAACCAGCGCTTTACTTTCACCAGTTCCCTATCACCAGTGAAACTTACAGTGCAAAAACTCTGTAAGTGTAGACATACCCTTAGGCTCTATGGCCCTTTAAGGTCTTGGCCTCTCTGCCAAGACTGTTAGGAGCCTATTGTGGTGGTGATTCTGTGATATGGACACCTGTTAGTCATCTAGTGGTAGCAACTTTCCATCACTGCCTACCGTAGGCTAGAGTCAGCCTGGATGTCGAAGGCGTCAGATTCCTTTACTGAATCTCTCAGCCATTCAATTCCAAACTCCAAACTCTTTTACTACATTACATTACTTTAAAAGATATAATTCTTGGACAGAAAGGTAGTAACAGTCAAAACAGAATACACTCTGGTCAATTCATAGTTATGGTGTACGGCTGCATATGTATGTAAATATGTACACAGACTTACGAAGGAATGTAGACACTCTAGTACAACATGAATATATGCAAATTCTCAAAAAACACAAATAAAATATGAAGAAAAATTATCTAATACGAAGTGGCTACCAATAAAAGGCCGTGTAATTAAATTGACCAGAAGACAGAGTTGTGGCCTCTGGTTCTGGTGTACACCTGCCATTGAATTCCCTAAGAACCACAGAGGCAGAATTTGGTCCCAAGTATTACGACTTGTCAACACTTGGAAGTTTTTGGTATAGCTATTCCAGAATAATTATTTTGGCATAAGCCCCTATGTGGACACTTCTATTCTGGAGGAACAGTGTCTTTTTCCAGTTTAGTTTAATCGAGGTACATGGGGCCAACTTCTATTTCCTTACTGAGGACTTCAGGATTTAGCACCATGGGTTTTTTGGTTTCTAGATGAAGTACAGCTAATTATTTCTGTCAGAGCTTTTACACTGGGTGTATTTTAAGTTCCAATGAGCTTTCTATTGTTACCAGATTGATCTGGGGTTTGTCCTTTTGGAAAACGAGGGTATATTTAGGGCATAAGAGATTGATGTGCTTGTTGTCGGTTGTCCCTAGTGAAGACATGCTGCAGAGTTATCAAATATATGAATGATTTTTCACTTGCCCTTGCAATTTAGCTTGTTTAGCTTGAACGAGTTTGCGAGAGCCCTTTGGATTTATCCACACAGCACACTGTATAGGCTTTTGGGTATTTTACCAGGCCCCCTTACTCCATCCCACAATGAGGCTCTACACTTTGGAAAGCGTAGGAAGACTGGCTGAACCAGTGCAGCAGCAAAGGGTGAAAGGCACTGGGGACTCCACCAGTTCCGTCAAGCTTGAACCAAACTGTCAATCCAGGCATTGCCACTAACTGGTACAAACACTGGGAAAATGCCACGAAAGGCTCTTGTATATCGACACATGATATTGTGTTGCAAGCTCAAGTTGTTCCAGCACTTTCACTTAGCATTAGGAATCCATCACTGACTATAAGACTCTATCTGCACCATTTCACTTTTCAATCAGAATTTTAGTGGAAGAATGTCGTCAGCGGCTTCTACAGGTGGGAAGAGCTGGTCAGTATTTCAGAATCCAGATCGTTTTGGACCCTGACATACTAGGGAATCCTGGACACCCCATCATCTCAGGCATTGGCACCCTGACAGCAGGATTATCTGGCTATGTAGACTCTCTCCTCAGGCCCTATGCTACCAGCACTCCCAGCTATCTTCGAGACACCACTGACTTCCTGAGGAAACTACAATCCTTTGGTGATCTTCCAGAAAACACCATCCTAGCCACTATGGATGTAGAAGCCCTCTACACCAACATTCCACACAAAGATGGACTACAACCCATCAGGAATAGCATCCCCGATACCATCACGGCAAAGCTGGTAGCTGAACTTTGTGACTTTGTCCTCACCCACAACTGTTTCAGATTTGGGGACAATTTATACCTTGAAGTCAGCAAGACTGCTATGGGTACCTGCATGGCCCCTCAGTATGCCAACATTTTTATGGCTGACTTAGAACAACGCTTCCTCAGCTCTCGTCCCCTTACGCTCCTACTCTACTTGTGCTACATTGATGACATCTTCATCATCTGGACCCATGGGGAGAAGACCCTTGAGGAATTCCACCAAGATTTCAACGATTTCCATCCTACCATCAACCTCAGCCTGGACCAGTCCACACAAGAGGTCCACTTTCTCAACACTACAGTGCTAATAAGCGATGGTCACATAAACACCATCCCATACTGGAAACCTACTGACCGCTATACTTACCTACACACCTCCAGCTTTCATCCAGACCACATCACACGATCCATTGTCTACAGCCAAACTCTAAGATACAACCGCATTTGCTCCGATCCCTCAGACAGAGACAAACATCTACAGAATCTCTATCAAATCTTCTTAAAACTGCAATACCCAGCTGGTGAAGTGAAGAAACAGATTGACAGAGGCAGAAGAGTACCAAGAAGTCATCTACTACAAGACAGGCCCAACAAAGAAAGTAACAGAATGCCACTAGCCGTCACCTACGGCCCCCAACTAAAACCTCTCCAGCGCATCATCAAGAATCTACAACCTATCCTGAAGGACGATCGCTCACTCTCACAGACCTTGGGAGACAGGCCAATCCTCGCCTACAGACGGCCCCCACAACCTGAAGCAAATACTTACCAGCAACTACAGACCACATAACAAAAACACCACCCAGGAACCAAACCATGCTACAAACCCCGGTGCCAACTCTGTCCACATATCTATTCAAGGGACACCATCATAGGACCTAACTACATCAGCCACACCATCCGGGGCTCGTTCACCTGCACATCTACCAATGTGATATATGCCATCATGTGCCAGCAATGCCCCTCTGCCATGTACATTGGCCAAACCGAACAGTTTCTATGCAAAAGAATAAATGGACACAAATCTGACATCAGGAATCATAACATTCAAAAACCAGTAAGAGAACACTTCAATCTCTCTGGTCACTCAATAACAGACCTCAAAGTGGCAATTCTTCAACAAAAAAACTTCAGACTCCAACGTGAAGCTGCAGAACTGGAATTAATTTGCAAACTAGATACCATCAGATTAGGCTTAAATAAAGACTGGGAGTCGTTGGGTCATTACAAAACCTAAACTTAATTTCCCCAATACTAATTTCTCCCTACTGTTACTCACACCTTCTTGTCAACGGTCTGTAATGGGCCACTCTCTTACCACTTCAGAAGTTATTTTTCCTCCCTTGGTATCCTGCTGTTAATTGATTTATCTTGTTAGACTGACCTCACACTTGGTAAAGCAACCCCCATCCTTTCATGTATTTATACCTGCTCCTGTATTTTTCACTTCATGCATCCGATGAAGTGGATTCTAGCCCATGAAAGCTTATGCCCAAATAAATGTGTTAGTCTCTAAGGTGCCACAAGGAGTCTTTGTTGTTTTTGCTGATACAAACTAACACAGCTACCACTCTGAAACAGGTTACTGTTGTATGTCCTGCAGAAGTTGCTCCAAGTTAGTTATCCATTTTCCCCCGTGATTGTTTAAAGTTGTAATTTATTAAACTTCCATAACAGCAAGTTCTGCCCCTCCTAGTTACACTTGTTCAGTTCCACAGCCAGCCTTTGCCTTCCATCCTCATAAATAAGGACATGGGGATACAGAATCCTCAGCTATGTTTGTACTTGCCCTGATTTTCCAAGCTTTTAGACAGACAACTCATCATCCTGCTGAGAATTTACAGTAGCCCCATCCCCCATCTCAACGAGATATTCCACCTTAAATGGGATTGTCTTCTTTGGGATACTATCCATTTCTGTGACAGCTCTATACTCCTGGCTTCTGGAGCTACTAAGCTGTTCAGAGCTCTCGTGCCAGTTTCACAGATGGGGGTGGAGGTTTGCCATATGCCATTTCAGTAGCAAGTTTTTGACTCTCAGTCAAAAGCATCATAAAAATGAGTATGCAGGTTTTTCTTTCCATATGGAGGGATTGTTATTTGGCCTTTTCCTCCAACTGTAGCTTCATCAGGCAAAAGGAAAGGAGGCAGTGGCTCCTTCATGCTTTGAGGGGCTCATCCTGGAGTTCATCTTCAGTTGAAATGTAGCCTTTGTTCTCAATACCTGGAAAACAGAGTCCAAATCAAAAAGTGGGCTACTTACCAGAGTATTTGTGATAAGGGAACATTATACATCAGTTTTCACTAGAATTCTTACACTTTTGAACCTAGATCCTTGCATGGAATGAGAGAGAACTTATAAGAATGGTTGCATAAAACCAGAAATGGTCCTTCTGATCTGGCATTTTGCCTAGGAAAGACTGATATCATGATCCAGATAAAGACCTAAAACCCCCACAGTGTGTTGAATTATGCAATACTTACAATAACGCTATCTTATTACGTCTTCTTATTGTAGTATTGCGAGGTTACTTGAGGAATTGCCAAGAAAGGCAACTTGCTGACTTTCAGGGCACATTGCAAAGCCTATTGTCCCGGGGCATGAGGAATTTGTTGAGTCTGCTACTGTGGTTGGTTGGTTTTGCTGCGGGTTTGGGCTGAACAGACTTCCCTTTATGTCATATACTTAGAGTGTATTTTAGTTTGGGGGACAAACAGCTACGGCAGATGGATAGGCTGACAGAGGAAATTACAAACGGATATAAAAACCTCTGCAAAGTTGCTGGGCTTCCTTACGATCTTCCTCAACATGAAGGGCTGTCAGGAGGAAAAAGCCTCCCCCAAGGACACCAATGAAGACGCACAAGATGAAGCTGTACTGCAGACTCCGGAAGGTGCCCAGGTGTGAGTCAGTCTGCCTGGTGTGGAGAGCATCAGAGATCTGGTAGGGGGGACACAATGTCATTTAATTTGGCTTATTTTCTCCCTGCTTTAAATGTGTTGCTTGCAATGCCGTCACTGATCAGAAGACGACAGACAGGAAAGGATAACTCACTGCCTACATGCGCTAGATCTGGTAACACACACAAACTGGCCCTCACCGCATCTCAGTATTCACTCGGCTTAGAAGTCTCATGCAATCAGGTTGTTGCATATGTCCAGAGCTTCCAGTTTCACGTGAGCTGGAAACAGCTGTAACCATGGAAGTGCGGAGTGCTCGTGCAGTGGCCATTAACTCATTTTACTGGGTTTCCTACTTGGTCTCCATAAAACAGGCTTGAGCCACATTTAAAGTTTGTACAAAGGTTTGAGTCATTTCTTGCATTATCAGAATGTCTTCACCCATCCCTCCTCAAAGCTTTTACTTCTGATAGATGGGTGGGTGTCAAAGCTGGCACTGTTGGCAGAAGTAGGCAGAAGCAGGAGTGAGAGACAAGAAGAGAAGGGAAGAGCTATGAAGGGGCTTCAGGGTGAGGAACGGGAGTCTGATTTTGAGCAAGGAAGCATTGAAGATGAGGTGAGGTGACATGGTAAGAAATGGAAAGGAAGGGGTCTTAATAGCTGCATAGTCTATGGAATGGAGAGGGAGGCTGCAGGAGTCATGACAGGCCCAAATGAATGAGTTTGAGATGTGTGGCCAGATGATGAGTGCTCATTTCAAGATGTTCAATAAAAACCTCAGTATTTAACCTCGCTCGTAGAGCAGAGCTGAGGGATGGATATATAAGGGCAGTTCTTTTTACTCTTACATTGGCCAGTCATAGATCTGATAAGCTAAGTGACTTAAAATATACACAAACAAGAGCCTCTTAAAGCCAGACTGATATGATATGATTATTTATGGCAACTTACCCAGATCAGAGTAAGATTAACTGCAAACAGGCAGCCAGAGGTTGTACCATGAGTTTGTGCTAAAATGCAGATTTAACACATTTATTTATTTAAAGCACAGTAAGGAAATCTCTGAACCTGAGAAAACAAAATGTATAGACTCTGGGTATGCCTACAGTGTAAAAAAACAAACAAAAAACAAAAACAAAATCCCCGCAGCCGCGAGTCTCAGAGCCTGGGTATACGGGCTCAGGTTTGCACTACAATGTTAAAAATAGAAGTGTAGAGCCTGTACTCCAGCCCAAGCAGGAATGTCTACATGGTTAGTTTTAGCCTTACGGCAGGAACCTGACTCTGTTGACCCAAGCTCTGAGAGTCACTGCCAAGGTGGGGGGGGGATCTCCTTCAGAGGGTATGTCTACACTGCAAAAAGAGGCTATTCACAAGCTTTCCAGAGTGGATTTTTTTTTTTTTAAATCAAGAGCTAGAGGAAGCAGGTTAGCATGCAACAGCAAGATCTGAACACGGAATATTCCATGTCTGGTCAACGAGATCAGGAATGGGTGAATTTCGGAAGGGTTGATGGTGGGGTTCACACAAGCCTCCCGAAGTCTGATGTTTATCCGAATGTCCTGAGTCTAGAAATTCTGCAGAAAAGAGGCTTTTTGCACAAGAATCCCAGCTGGAAATACAACAGTCTCAGTCATTAACTTATTACGTCTGCTTAGCGTAGTGTGGCTTGCAAGACCGTTACAACATTATGCATCATCACGTAAACAGTTCTAGGAGTAACAGTTGGATAAGACATCGGAGGCTTATACTTTTTTTCCTTAAGTGCTTTTAAGCACAATTTAAGAATTCCACACAAGGTAATATATTTGCAAACAGCAACACAACTCAAAAAAGCATTTTGCACATAAATTACAACAGGATGCAGGATGCAACAGGCCTGGGAAATGGGCTTGCAGAAGCTGCATGACAGAACAAAATCTAGACCAGCAGTTCACAGAGCCCTCAACGCATTCAGTAAGAAGCCTCAATCTAGGCCCTTGTGGGCAAGTATCCACACCATAACGCATCACTACAGCTGGCACGAATATGGAACTTAGGAACCTCCACAATGCCAAACAATATGATTCTCCTATCTTGTGGCAGGACTATCTTGGCTGCAGGATTAACTTATCAACTGGGAATCTTATTGGCCATCAGTAGCAGCTGCACCAGGTGAACCAAAGGGAACTTTCCTTCTGGACAGACTGCTAGCAGCTGTGCTCCGGTGGTCTCAGCTGGAAGTTGCTATGTGCACCCACATTAGGTTATCCCCTCTGGCTCTGCTTGATGTTATTAGCATAAATTTATGAAGGAGGCAGAACTGAAGTTTCTGGCACAATGCCGAATCCATATGGAATTCAGTTGCTGCACTATAGGTTTTGAAATCCTCCTAAGCAAGAACCTTCTCTTCCCTCTCCTAAACCCCTTCAAAGGAAACTTAAGAACTAAGGCTGGGTCTACACTACCCGCCTGAATCGGCAGGTAGAAATCGACCTCTCGGGGATCGGGACGCGACAATCGATCCCCGAATCGACGCTCTTATTCCACCAGCGGAGGTGGGAGTAAGCGCCGTCGACGGGAAGCCGCAGAGGTCGATTTTGCCACCGTCCTCACAGCGGGTAAGTCGGCTGCGATACGTCGAATTCAGCTACGCTATTCACGTAGCTGAATTTGCGTATCTTAAATCAACTCCCCCCTGTAGTGTAGATGTAGCCTAAGTAAAGTACCTACTAACTACTTAACACTAACTAGAGAACTATATACAGGCTGCCAAATGTGCTTGTCACGACAAGACAAGGGAAGTTCCAGCTAACCACTGCTGGCGGTAAGAAGGAACTAAGGGGGTGGCGGGTCAGTAGGGCCCTATATTGAGCGCATGATGGTGCCACTCCAGGGGGTGCCTGGACCGACCCAACGAATACTGCTAGGGGGGAAATCTTCCGGCTCCTGTGCACACGTGCATGCACACACCTGATTGGAATTGACATGAAAAGCACGCGAAGAACTCAAAGCTCATACCAAGGTGCTTCTTGTAGAATGTGCCGCTGCTGTTCAGGCACTCATGTGCAATGCAGCCTTCCTTAGCTATCCAATAAAAGCTACTGTGTAAAGGTTACTGCACATCAGAGTGATTTTCAGAGCAGCAGAGCCATAAAATCAAACCCACCATTCATCAGACCACTCGCATCTACTTTTCTTCAGTGAGCATATTTCTGCCAAATTTCAATTGGCTACCCCATTTTGGCACTGGAGCCACTGAACCTTCCAGTTATTTTTGGAAGTGACAAAGTTCATTCGCACTCCTTGAACTCTTTTCATTTCCCTGGTCTTTCCACCTCTTGTCCTTCAGAGTGAATTTTTTGAAAGTTTGAGTTCAGAAAGGTAAAGTTTTGGAAAGTTAGGAGCATTTGAGACCAGGGGCTCGGAATGCCAATCATTATGCAACCTCAGCTCCAGTAATCCCCCTCCTATTACGAGAGTTGCATATTTTGAGTTTTCCAGAGGGTATTTTGCAAAATGAGATCTTGCCCACAGATTTTATTTAATTGTATTTTACATTTTGAGGTGCAAAATGATATTTTAGTAGTTCCCATGAATTTGTCCTTTAACCTGGCAGAAAAGTTTTGCACTTGGATTTAAACACTCTGAACAAGTGCCATTGCGATAATCAAACTGCTACCAAATCTTTATGAATTAATATAGCTGATATCAAAGTGAAGTCCTAAGCCTACAGACACTTTTGTACTCAATGGGACTAATGGTATGTATAGAGTTAAGCTTGTACTTAAGGGTTTGCAGAGCCAGGAGACCAATAGTGATATAAAAGCACTTAGTACAGAAGTGCTGGTTTAAGTGCATCTGGATTCCAACTCCACACTGCAAGAAAGACTATTCAAAGCATTTCCAATCTGGGACCAGGAATCAGAGTCTATTCTTCAGAAATTTCCAAACGTTTTATATCAAAAAAGGTTTGGATGAGCTTCAGAAAAGTAGCCATAAAATCCCATTACTTACCACTCCAGTGAGGTATGGGCTGCCTGCATCTCCCAGCAAATGGCTCACGAAAATCTGCAAGGCAATAGCTGTTGACTGGCGCTTTGGTACCACCACATACTGAAACGAAACAAGAGGATCATCAATAATTCCGTGAATGACCTGCACAGATCTACGCTACAGGTAATACTGCAAGCTGCAGACTACTTTCTGTGATTGGTTTTGAGAAACTATTTGGTGAAAAAAATTCCGAAGAAAGAATGAGGGTGAAAGGGGGAGAATGTGGCACTCCATTAATAGCCTTCTCCCCCTTCCTCCTTCTGCCCCCCCATAACTGGAGAGCAGTTAGCTGGCCACTTCACCTTGAATGGTCCATTGTTTAGCACAAGGCGTTAACACATATTTCAATCTGTTTCACAGATTCTCTCTCTCTCACCAACAGAAGTTGGTCCAATAAAAGACCTCACCCACAGTGTCTCTCAATGCAGCGTATACCGATCCATTCTGCCACGTGATTTTAGCTTTTATAGACGATGCCGAATGAGAGCCTTTGTGGCTTTATTGATTTACCCATAAGCAGATATTTGCTCTTCAGTTTTCTATGTAGTTTCACCCACACTACATGGTCAGTTTGCCTAGCCTAGAAGGACTGCATCTTGGATTGAGGGTACTTGTGACTCCAGACTCAGTCTGGAATCTCTGCCAAGACTAACAAGGATGCCAGCTGAGATGAAACATTATGCATTCCAAGTCACTAGGGATGGAGCTCAAACTTTTCGTACAGGGCATCAAAAAGGTGTCAGATGCTGGCAATTCTACCTCTGATGACACACTAAAATTGTTTCCTTTTATTAATCCCTAGAGCCATCCATTCTACCTAATAATATTGCTCAGAGATTGCTTTAATTACACACATTTTAAATAACAAGTTGAAAGAAAAGACAGTTACCTTTTCCATAACTGGTGTTCTTTGAGATGTGTTGCTCATATCCATTCCATGTTAGGGGTGTGTGCTTACCACATGCACTGGTGCTGGAAGTTTTTCCCTCAGCAGTATCCGTAGGGGACTGTCTCTGGCGCCCTCTGGAGTGGCGCCTGCATTGCACGGTATAAGGGGCGCCACTGGCTCCCTCCACCCTCAGTTCCTTCTTGCCAGAAACTCCGACAGTGGGGAAGGAGGGCGGGTTGTGGAATGGACATGAGTAACACATCTTGAAGAACACCAGTGACGGAAAAGGTAACTGTCTTTTCTTCTTTGAGTGCTTGCTCATGTCCATTCCATATTAGGTGACTCCAAAGCTGTACCCCTGGAGGTGGGTAGGAGTTCACAGATGTGTAGATTGCAACACAGCTCTGCTGAACCCAGCATCATCTCTGGCCTGCTGAGCGATGGCATAATGAGTGGTAAACATGTGAACAGAGGACCACGTTGCAGCTCTACAGATGTCCTGGATAGGGACATGCGCCAGGAAGGCTGCAGAAGACTCCTGCGCTCTTGTTGAGTGGGCTCTGACAATCGGCAGTGGCAGAACCCTCACCAGGTCATAACAGCTCCTTATGCAGGAGGTAATCCAATTGGAAATCCTCTGCGAGGACACTGGATGACCCTTCATCCTATCTGTTGTAGCGATGAAGAGTTGAGTCAATTTTCGGAAACGCTTGGTATGCTCTAAGTAGAAAGCCAAGGCCCTCTGGACGTCCAGGGCATGAAGACACCTCTCCTCACTGGTCTTGTGTGGTTTGGGACAGAACACCGGGAGGAAGAGGTCCTGGTTCATATGGAAGGCGGAAGGCTGGGTGGGGCCACAACTGAACCTTATCTTTGTAGAAGACTGTGTTCGGAGGTTCTGAGGTCAAGGCTTTAATTTTAGAGACCGGTCATGACAATGTCACTGCCACCAGGAACGCGATCTTCCATGACAGGTGGGAAAGGGAGCAGGAACCCAGCAGCTCAAAGGGTGGACCAGTGAGCCTAGAGAGGATCAAATTAAATTCCCACTGTGGGACAGGAGCCTGTATCTGTGGGAAGAGTCTCTCGAGCCCTCTCAAGAATAAGACCGGGAGCTACTATGAGCCACTTGCCGGGAAGATCGTCCTGAGTAGGGCGACCTTCCTTTTGGAGATAGGCGATGACAGCGCAACGATGGGCAGTCTCTGGCGTCCAATCGATCCCAGGATTGGTACCGGGCCCTTAAAGATGTCGGGGCCAGTCCCGGAGTTCTTGCTGGGTGGCACTTGCCTCAGAGGGTCTGTGCCAATCTACTGGCGAGGTACGCCTCGAGTCCCTTGATCGGTGCCCCCAGTGCGGGGACTGAAGAGGGCTCCACTGAGCCTGCCACGTCCTGAGGCGTGACGGCTGCGAGTGGGTGAACGCTGGTGGGACATTCCTCTCGATGGGGAACGGTACCACTAAGGTGTGGACAGATGCATAGGTCCCAGTGTGGGTTTTCCGTGAGATCAGGGTACCGCAGGAGCTGGTGAGGGTGACACCCGGAGTGTCAGGATTTCCTGAGCTGCCTGAAGGGCTTCGGGCGTCAACGGCACCTGAAGCTGCCCAAGGCCTGCCCCGCTATCTGGAGTTGCAGGCAAGGCATGGGATGGGCTGCATTGCTCGACTTGAGCTGGGGCCCAACTTCCCGAGGAGGATGTTGAGCTGCCCGACACAGGTCTTGGCTTGCCCCCTGCCCTCTCCTTTCCCTTGTAGGAGGTAGGAGATCTTCCCCTCACATTCTCTTACGGCTTCTTGACCGGAGCCGTGGCGGGAGACCGGTGCCAGCTTGTAGACGGCGCCAGGGGAGCACTGCACACAGAGGCCACGGTGCTCGGTGCGGAATCAGACCGCTGCTTCGGTGCCAGAGTTAGTGGCAACTCCATTATGAGCGCTTTTAGAGGGATATCGCGCTCCTTCTTCGTCCTAGGTTTGAAGGACTTGCAGATACGGCACTTGTCACTTATGTGCCCTTCGCCTAAGCACCTTAGGCAGCTGGTATGGGGATTGCTGACGGGCATAGGCCGTTTGCAGTGATCACAGGGCTTAAAGCATGGGGACCGGGGTATGCTCTGACTCCCGGCCGGCTGGGTTCAGTTCGGGACTAACAGGGAGTTTGAGAACTACTACTAAGGGTAACTAAGAAAACTACTACCTATGTATAACTATTTTACAGGATTTCAAAGTTTGCAAGAACAGAAAAGAAATCAATGCTAGCCGAAGCAGCAGATGTTCCAGCACCATCACTGGCGGCAAGAAGGAACTGAGGGTGGGGGGGAGCCAGTGGCCCCCCTCAAACTGCACCATGCGGGCACCACTACAGCGGGCACCAAAGACGGTCCCCTACGGATACTACTGAGGGAAAGACTTCCGGCACCGGTGAATGCGGTGAGCACACACACCTAATATGGAATGCACATGAGCAAGCACTTGAAGAAGAACATATGTACCTGTGTGTCCAAGACACTGAAAAGCACTGAGATAATTATGGTGATTTTTAAAAATGGAATATAGTCATTTTGGATAATGGAGGAGATAAACTATGGATAAAAAGTATAGTGGGATCCTACATAGTTTGTGCCTCTTTTCTGTTCTGACAGTATGTTTACACTATTACAGATAGCCAGGCAATGTATTTATACAGTCGTGAAACACCAGTCTTTTTATCTGGATTAACTTTGACGAGAAAGACACATTCATACATACAGCCCAGAGATAACACACACAGCCTCAGATCAACTGCAATCAAGCCCAAGCCAACCTGGGGCCCACACATAAATACACAGTGGTACAATGGTAGTGCCACGAAGTCCCAACTGAGATTAGGGTTCCATTGGACTAGGTACAGGGCAGCCAGGATAAGCCTACACCAGGAGAATAGAGAGTGTGTTAACATGTCTTCAACATGTTAAGACGCTATTTTACCTTTATTGTGGACAAGGGTAAGTTATATTTTAGAAACATGTCAACTGGTCATGGTTAACCCCAAGGGTAAAATTGTCTTTAACAATGTGTTGAAGATCTGTTAACACACTATGTATTCTCCTGATGTAGAAATACCCTGAATATGACAATCCCTGCCACAAAGAGATTACAATTTAAGAAGGCAATTTAAGTAGGCAAAACAAGGAGTAGGTGAGAGTATTATCCCCTTTTACACATGTTTCTAACCAGGGAGGACAAGGCATTGGTATCTAGCCCATTGGAAGTACTGTATTATTGCTGCATGAAACTCTGATCCGAGCAAGGTTGAAAGAAGATCCCTGAGGAGGAAGAGGAGAAGCACCAAACCCTACCTTTACCTAAAGCTCTAATCCCAGCTGATACCCTACCATCAGCCATATCTATGCCAAACTTTCATCATAAACCCCAGGCCTACAGAGTCTTGTTTGGTCTCAGGTTTAATCTCAAACCCAGAAGCTGTTGAGAGACACTAACATGGAGGTCTGTGGGGTTTTAGGCTGCCTGCTTGACTTTGAGATTAATCCCCTGCCGGACGGGGAAAATGGGTAGAAGTTGTGCCTCTTGCATGGAGTTGACTCCTGTGGACCCCAGACTTGGGCAAGTGCCCCCTGAGGGGACTATAACACACTGGCTAATTGCAATATTTCTCTCTAGTGACTGGCCTTGCTACTGCTACCAGCTCAGTTACTCATTTAAAAAAAGAAGGAAAAAAATAGTTGAGTCCAACCAAGTTTTACTCTGAGTTCAATGAAGCCCAGAAACAGGTTACAGCCACAGGAGTCTGAATTGAACCCACTATAAAGGTGGGCACAGAGGCCCTGAACAACTGAAACCTAATTTCAGCAATGCTAACATCAGCCCAAAATGTAGGGATTCTGGCACCAGAGCATCAGCAGGACTTTTCCCTGAAGAATAAAGACCTTTGGGAAAGGTCTTCAAAGCTGTTTATCCTCGTTCAAACAATGTAACTGCATTACAAGTCAATCCTAGAGCTCCAAGGTTCAGACAGACAGCTCTGGTGTTGCGGCCCTCTCCAACCCTTGAAATTTGAGGTTAGCCCTTTGCTAGGGGAATCTGAAGCCTCAAAATTGAATGAGCTACTTATCCTGTTCCCAACTCACTTATAACACTTAGTTTCAGACATGTGAAATTCAGTCTGTTAGTTTCTATTGGCTCGCTAACCCTCTAAATGCTGCTTAATTGGCACCCTCTTCCCTTCCAAAGCAGTGCTACTGGGATGAAGCACTCTTATGCAAAGAGGCAGGCAAAATTCTGTTCCAGGACAGCATTCGGCGCCTTTGTATCATTACTCTCTAACAGATGTTTAAGGGACTCAGATGTTTATCCCTTTCCTCTTACATGAGGTTACTGAAAACCCACCCCTGGAGTAAAGCAACCCTTGGATTTTACAACCAGATGAGGCAACACCAAAGCTCCAGATCCAAACATACCTGAAGTTTGGGAACTTCTCTGGACTTCCCAGTTGAGGCTCCTCTCCATCCAGTAAGTGACTGGAGAGAAGCTATGTAACATTATATTCCTTTCTCTGTGCTTTGTGGAAGGACAGTTTCTTCTGTTAAAGGCTCATGTGCTTAAAATCTTAGATGAGACAGAACCAGACAGGGACACAGTGCTGCATTGTTAATTATTAACAGTCTTCTCATAAATATAGAAACCGTCCCTCACCTTAGGGCATCTCATAAAGTATTTAATGTGATGGCTGGTGTTTTTCTTTCTAAACCCAAAGTGCCTGCATTAGCTACTATGAGAAATGAAGTATTTGTTTCTTGTCTGTGTAAAAGGGAGCTAACAAGCAAGGCAAAGAAGTCTTAGAAAAAGATCTGCTTTCATGTTTGATGTGCACGTGAAGTTCATGAACATGCTTTGTGTCTGTTTATGCGTCTCCTTCCATCTAAAGAGATCCCAGAGTCCTTGACAGAGAAATCACTCCACCCATCACTGAAATGCAGCTACACTGCACCAACAACACTCCACCATCACATATAACTGCTTCAGCTAAAACTGAAAGTGGAAATTAGGAAGGCTACAAGTAATTACTCAAGTTAGTTTTGGCCAGGACCCCAGGGTTAACACCAATACTCTTGCAAAAAGGACCATACGCTCTTTAATTACCAGAAGAGGTCAGGTTCTACACATAAACGTTTTATGCAGTTATACCAGTATCGCTTATTCCTGTATTGGAAAGAGAAATTAGCTTAACCGGTATAATTGTGTCCACACTACAGGCTGGATCAGTGTAACTATTTTGGTTCAAAATAAAATGTACCTCCCTAACTGACATAGCCATGTCAGTACAAAAAAATGGGTGAATAGAGCAGGCCTCAATTTTACATCTTTAAGAAATCATCTGCAATAGCCCCAAAACTTCCCTCCACACCATGTTGAGGCACTGGGTTCAGCACGAACACACACAAGAGCACTGCCTAGCTCAGGGGTTGGCAACCTTTCAGAAGTGGTGTGCCGAGTCTTCATTTATTCACTCTGATTTAAGATTTTGCGTGCCAGTCCATACATTTTAACATTTTTAGAAGGTCTCTTTCTATAAGTCTATAATACATAACTAAACTATGGTTGTATAAAGTAAATAAGGTTTTTAAAATGTTTAAGAAGCTTCATTTAAAATTAAATTAAAATGCAGAGCCCCTCGGACCGGTGGCCAGGACCCAGGCAGTGTTAGTGCCACTGAAAATCAGCTCGCGTGCCCCCTTTGACATGCGTGCCATAAGTTGCCTACCCCTGGCCTAGTTAGTAAATACCAATCCTTGTTGTACCTGGGTTTTCCATAAAGGTCCCCATTTGGGGTCTAACCAGGCAGGTAGCATTGACTTCTGTTGGCATCACTTTATAATTCAATTCTAGTGTTCGCCACATGAAAAGCCCCTTCCCTCATGTGTTATTCAGACACGAGTTTGTATATGCTGCTTTAATAGTGGGCATCTTACTTCAAACATTATGCCTACACAAACTGGAATCAAAATAACCAAGGCCATGTCTTGACAGCTGAAAAAGGTGTGTCTGTTTACAGTGAGACAACTAGTACATGTTAGTTATCTTGCCATAAAGTCCCAGTGGAGATAAAACGGAGGTACGTTTTACTGTGGGCTTGGCTACACTCGAAACTCCAAAGCACTGCCACGGGAGCGCTCCCAGCGCTGCAGGTACTCCACCTCCCCGAGGGGATTAGCTTACAGCGCTGGGGCACTGTTTACACTGGCGCTTTACAGCGCTGTAACTTGCTGCGCTCAGGGGGGTGTTTTTTCACACTCCTGAGCGAGAAAGTTGCAGCTCTGTAAAGCGCCAGTGTAGCAAAGGCCTGTGAGGTAGGTAGGCATAGTCAGCTACAGGGATTGAGTGAATGTGTGTGTGTGTGTCTGTCTGTCTGAAATACATATATGCTCTAGTTCAAAATTCTATGACCTGTGTCATACAGGAGGTCAGACTAGATGATCACAGTGGTCCCTTCTGACCTTGGAATCTATGAATATTAACCGTGTAGATAGGTGACGTTAAAACTGCCTGCATTTTGTCACCATTAGGATTTTATAGGAGCTAACTATTACATTACCTCTCTTGCTGTGAACACAACTCTTTGCTGGTGAAGTGAAGACTTTTTTTAAAATTCATGCCACTAGTTATTTTGGTGTGAGTCTGTGTGTGGATGCCTTTTTAAAAATAAAAATGTCCTATTTAGATATAATTGGGCACTTAACCTAAGTACGTGTCCACACACACAGAGTTGCCCCAAAGTAAATAACTAGTGGCATGAATTACAACCAGTTGAATTATTTCAGTTCCAGCTTGGGTGTAGATAAGCTCTTTCTACATCTAGATAACAGCTTTATGTTGAGTAATGTTATAGGTTTAACCGCTGACCTTCATTTAAAATAACTGCAAGAGACAATCAAGCCCAGATCGCTGCCCAAAACAAAGGGATAAGTGAGTCAACTCAGGAATTTACAAAGCTGGATAGATGAACTTTGCTTGCTATCGTTTTGGCTAAATGTATGGTGTGCATGGCAGGAGAGAGAGAGAGATACATTGTGTGGCCCTGTGAGAAGCTGAGAGAGAGGTTTGGGGTTGGGTACTGGCTGAAAGAAGTTTGGAACTGTGAGGCAGGAGACCATCTCTTATTGTTGTTTGATTGTTCCTGTATTTGGGGAAACAGGATTTGTACATTTTTGAAAATCAACCTGGCTTCATCATCAATTTCTCCTCCTAGTGCAAACAACCAGCAAGGCCCCAAATTTGACTAGCCATTTTGGTCAAAACCGTAAGATGCCTTATACTGTTTGGGTCCTAGAAACATGAGCATGGCTACGGTAACTGACGTGTTCGATATCTCTTGTGTCTGGCAATGTGGGAAGCTGGACTCCTGCCACAGGTATTGTGTGTGTTTATGTACCTGGCTATCTGCTATAGAAGAATATATATTATTAAGGATACTGGGCTAGATGGACCCTTGGTCTGACCCAGTATGGCTCTGTGGGGGTGAGAAAGTTCATTCTCGATGGCCCAAGAGGTCTTTGGCCTATCTGGAAAGACGGTCAAGGTGCCAGTTGGTGCTTAGTGGCTTTGGGGGAAGGATCATTTTCTCCAGAGACAGAGACCAAAAAGACTGCCCGGAATGCCCGCACACAATTATAAATCGGTGGGTAACATGGTGCCATGCTACAGTGAGTAAGGCACTGGAGTGGAGTCAAGGACTTGGGTTGTATTCCCGACTCTGTTTCCCATCTCTACAAGCAACTAATGATGCCAACTATACACTGAATGATATAGAGATGAAAAGTGTTAAGAATTATTGAACAAGCATCCCAGAAATTGAAATCTCTATAGCCTAATTCAATACCTTGCACCCATTCAATTCCACTGATGCTGCAGTCACTCAACTGAAGAGATTTCCAATATCCAGAACTACAAGGAGTGAATGGAGTGGGGCTGCTAGGAGAAGCAGTAAACAAGAATGAGGAGGTGAGATAAGGTTCATCTTATGGTTTCACTCATATATAACATTAAGTGTTATACAGTTGTGCAGTTCATTCTGTCAGAGTCTGACTGGACATGATGTTTGCTAATGAAATGGGAATTGAGTGGAGCACTCTTCCTCCTATTAGCACATAATGCAATAAGGCATTTGTCAGGAACAGAACAAACCAAGCATCCCCACACAAAGGCTTCTGAATCATGTGTCATAATATCCTGCTTATCAAAGGAGATGTCCTAAACACCCACTCATTCTCACTGATTCCAGTGGCAGCCTGCAAGTCATCTGCTGGGAGATCCAGTCAGGATTCCTTGTCAGATAGGCATAGGCATGCGCACGGGGTATGCCCAGGCACACCCTAATGCAGGGGTGGGCAAATGGCTCCACTCCCCGGCGCGGCAAGCCACAGGGTCCGCACTCCCGAGCTGGAATGCCCGGCCGAGCGCAGCAAGCCGCCAGCCCCTCCCCCGCCTTCCTCCCTCCCCTGGAGCCATGCCACGCACGCAGTGCTCTCGGTGGGCTGGGGCTCTGCGGGAAGTCAGACACGCCCCCCCATCCCCATGAGGAATGCTGCCACGTGTGCAGCGCTCTGGGGGCCGGGGCTGTGCACTCCCGCGGGGCAGCGTTTGGCTCTGTGGGGAGTCAGACACGCTCCCCCCTCCACTGGAGCCATGCTGCTGCATGCAGCGCTCTGGGGGCCGGGGCTCCGCTGGGAGTCAGACATGCTCCCCCCTCCCCTGGAGCCATGCTGCCGTGCGCAAAGCTCTGGGGGCCAGGGCTGTGTGCTCCCGCAGGGCAGTTTGGCTCCGCGGGGAAGCTAGGAGCCTCATCTCATGGTAAGGGGTCTGGGGCCAGGGGGGTTCGTTAAGGGGTGGGGGCAGTCAGGGGACAGGGTGGGTTGGTTAGGGGCAGGGGTCTCTGGAGGGGGCAGTTAGGGAGCAGGGGGGATTGGATGGGGCAGGGAGTCCCGGGGTCTCTCAGGGGGCGGGGGGTGGATAGGGGTCAGGGCAGTCAGGGAACAGGGAGCAAGGAGGGTCCTTGGGGGGCAATTAGTGGGAGTGGTCTCTGGAGGGGGTGGTCAGGGGACAAGGAGCTGGGGGGGGGTTGGATGAGTCAGGAGTTCTGGGTGGGGGGCTGTCAGGAGGCAGGGGTGTCAAGGGGGTTGGGGGAGGCAGGGAGCAGGGGGGTTGTATGGGTCGGGCGTTCTGGAGGTCCTGTCTTGGGGCGGGGAGCGGTTGGATAGGCATGGGAGTCCAGGGGTCTGTCTGGGGGAGGGTGTGTGGATAAGGGTCGGGGCAGTCAGGGGACAGGTGGGGGTAGGGTCTTAGGGGGGCAGTCAGGGGACAAGGAGCAGGGAGGCTTAGGTAGGGGGTGGAGTCCTGGGGGGGCAGTTAGGGGCAGGGGTCCCAGGAGGAGGTAGTCAGGGGACAAGGAGCGGGGGGAAAGTCAGGGGGTGGGAAGTAGGAGGGAGTGGATGGGGGCGGGACTCCCTGGGTGCACACCCTAATGAAATGGGCACGCCTATGCAGATAGGCAAAGTGCCCCAAATAAATGTCTTAATTTACAGGGTCTGTTCACTAACAATACAAGTGTGGATGCTGCAACATGTCCTTCGGTGCTGGCTGCACAAGACTGGGTACGTTCCCAGGAGAGCTGCCATTCACACTCCCAGCTGTGACACACACACAAATGTACCCATATACTTCATGAGCCTCTCCCAAACCAGACAAGCTGACCCAGTCCCAACCCAAAGGCTCTAGCCAAGGCATCTTCCTCACCCTGAGCTGCCCAAGTCCTCCTGCGCACACACTGACACCCCACAAGTAAATGTGTTCTTCCCCAGGCTGCCTTCTTCCCTCATGACTGTTGTCTTGGTTGTTCACTTTGGTACCCAGACTCATACACAGGGAGACTCCATCTACAACCTCTCTAGACGAGAGCCATGAAGGAGCTTGGCACCTCTCCTTTCACACATGCTATTATGTGTGTACATTAGTTCTCTTCGTTGTTAGTGCCGGGGGGAAGGGGCACAGAGGTTGCTACATTCAATACAATAGCCACAAAAGAGCAGGAGCCTTATCATTCAGACAGCATCTTCCTTGGTCTGCAGCTCCACAGGTTGCAGGATAAATAAAGCCTGGAGATATTTTCTGGATAGTCACACCACTGGGGGAGAAAAAAAGCCACTTTCACGGCAAAATAAGAACAGCCATTGCCAAGTCCAATGGTATTATCAGCAACTGTCTGAACGATACAAATGACAATACATATATATAAAAAACCCAAGATTAAATGGTTACTGCGTTGCTCTGCAGCCAAGATGATAGCATCAGTACACTGAACCCACATGGCTTTTCAATGCAATGGATACAATTCCTAAGTTATAGTGGCCTTGAGTGAGCAAAGACAACAAGTGACCTAAGTGAAGGTTTGTGTAACCAGGAAAATGAGAATTACTGAAGTTTACAATTTAAGATTACCTCACAAAGCATTCTCAGAAAATAGCTTACTGCACTTTGCACCGATGGGCATTTAATCGCTAATAAAATGGTGACAGACCTCTGCACTGGCAAGTGGAAAAATTAAAAGGTTTGGACTGGGCTGGTGTAGTGTCACCTTCTATCACGAGTGTATCAAAGAATGTATCAAAGTTGTGACTTGCTTGGTCTTTTGAGATTTTAAACTAGCTTTCTAGTTTGACCTACTGCATAATAGAATAGGCTGTAGAAGTTTACCCAGTAAGAAGGTGTGATTGTGCACTCATTGTGAACGTGAACTCCTTTATAGAGTAGCAATGTTAGCAGACAGTCCCCACTAAAGAAAAGAGTCACAATGACAGCTTCCAGTGCTGGAAAGAAGATGTCAATATTGAGAGGGGAATTCAGCAAGTTGTTATTGAACAGGCAGAGAAAGCAAGGACGGACTGACTGAACGAACCGACAGAAGGGTCACCTGAAGGCAAGCGCTGATGGGACCGGTGTCCATCAGGACACTGACTGACAGCATTAGTGATAACAAAAGTATATTATTAATCAGTAATTAATTAATATACTTGATTAGGCAGCAATTGTCTTCCCTATCTCCACCACAGGTACTGTCCCAAGATCATGCACACTCCAAATGCATGGCAAGAATGATGCCCAAGTCCCAGCGTTGTGCCTAAGCTAGTCTCTCCACATGGCAGCAGCGTGGCAGCAAAGCCATTGTTCTGAGGGGCTTTCGAGTTCATGCTGCAAGTGAATTTATTGTCACTGAGCATGTCCCTTCATGTACACCTTCAGCAGAGATCACTAATGACAGCATAATGTTCATCTGCTAGAATGCTTTTCCCCCTTCCAGAGAGTTAATGGTCTCAAAATGTTAAATATCTGGGCTTAAAATTACAAAGCAAGTGACTCCACCTCATTTCACCACTCTGTCAATTATCAGGAAATTCCTCTATTCCCCAAAACAGTGCACACAGCTTTCAGCGTTTACAGATCAAATTAATAAACAGTGCCACATTTCCAAAGTGTTAGGAAAACAGCGAAGTTCACTACACTACTGGGGGTTCCAGTAGTGACACCGCAAGCCAAGGAGAGTAACAATGCATATTTCATCAGACTTCCCTAATAAGCAATTTTCTTTAGAAAACACTGATTTCAAGATGTTGAGTTTTCCCCACTTGGATCTCTTATTCAAAGCCATTTCAGCACAAACGTAAAACATTTGAATATGGGCAATGAAATGGAGTCTCTTACTGGTCGTGCAGGCCAACTTTTAGTGTTAATGGGGTACCAATTATGGTATTCTTGGGAGGAGACAAAAGGTTTAGTAGGAGAAGCAGGTACTTTGAATACACAGATTTGAGAACAGAATTAAAATGATCAGCACAAACCATACAATGGCAGGAAGAATGAACTTGAACTTACCAGTAGTATGTCCGCCACAATGGCCCAGTTTAAGGCTAAAAAAAATTCTCCAAGTGCAATAAAAATCTGAAAAAACAAAAACAAAACAAACCATAGTAGCTCTGTTTGACAGATTGACTTTCTGTACCATAAAGTGGCTAGGTGAGTTCACCGAAGTGTAATTACACTTTGCTATGTTAATGAGAGGTGCTGTACATGAAAATCTCTTTACAAACTTAACTAAGCATCCTAACACCCCCAGAGATAAATGCAAATAGTGTCTCATTTTAAAGATGGGGAAATGGAGGCACAGAGAGTAAGTGACTTGCCAAACATCACATCTCGTCAGTGGCAGAGTCCGGGACAGGAGTCATGAGTCCTCACTCCCAATCCCCAAACTCTCAGACACAGAAAACAGAAGGGACAGGTTTAGGTGCAGCAGATGGGAGCAAGCATTTCAGAACCCAGTCAAAAAAAAAAAAAAAAAAATCAAACCAATAGCACGGCAGGAGCTCCCCACAGTGAGATGAGTTTTAAAATGAGCTCCATGTGATTCTTTTGGCCAGGTTTCTAAATGAAACCAACAGGATGACTCTGTGCCGGCAAAGTTCAAGTACTGCACTCAGAGGGCTCTTCCCAAGAGGAGGGAGGAACTGGCTCCTAGACACAGCCAGCCCAGACTCCTTGGATCACATCCCTCTTATGGTACCCTGTGGGGATTCCCTAATTCACCGCAGATGGGCCACGCCACACTTCCCACTATGCCTGGTCCCTAATAAATCTTACATCTGTGGTCTTGGAAAGTATTAACCCTCTCCCTGCCAGTCCCTAGATATGGGTTTAAATCAGGTTGTGTGGACCAAACCGCATCTGATGGAAACACCACAAGATTAAAAAGTTAACTTGTAACAGTGTATAGTATATAAAGCAGTATAAACAAGTCATTGTCTGTATTAAATTTTAGTTTGTACTGACTTTGCTAGTGCTTTTTATGTAGCCTGTTGTAAAACTAGGCGAATATCTAGGTGAGGAACTGGCTCCCCCCTGGAAGACCTCTGTGTACGCCCAGGGATAGTGTACCTCTGGCTGAGAACCACTAAATCCAGTGGTTAAAGCAGGTGCTTATGTGAACAGCCTGTAATCACTGTACTGATGGCATAGTTACAGATCTGTGACTTTGTTTTTCTTCTCATTTTTAAGAATTGTGGGTGAATTTACAGTTAAAGCATGTGGAGGAAGATGCTGTGGCAAGCTTTCCTCCCATGGTAGCCCATGCACCTCAGTACTGACCTACCTCCTTGGAAGCCCAGTTGTGCTATGATTCTGGGGAATGACACCCACCAAAAGGGATCATTTATAGAAGTTGTGAGAAGCAGTTATCATCACACTGGAGGCTAGAAATGTCAGGCCAGGGATCTGCTTGCAGACCTTCCAGTCTAGACAGACTTACGGACCAAAGAGGAGGATGGATGCAACAAGAGTCTCTCCTTTGTTCAATCAATTCAAACTAGTTCTAGTTCACTTACATTAGAAGTTCAGCTCGTGTAACTGAAGTAAGGCTAGCGGTGGACTCTCAGTCACAGCCAAATCTTATGGGTAGGCTCTTCCCAGGGGAGTTAGGATTCTGGGTGGACCCATTAGAGAGAAGGGCTAGCTGTGAAGTCTGACCTGTGTTTGGATGCTGAGTCATTCCCGCCCCCTAAAGTTCAGAGGGATGTGGATACAGCTATAATCCAGGCCTATCTCCTTCCAAGACGCTTAATAAAGCAGTTTCCTAATTTGCCTCTGCACCCATTAACTCTGAACTCAGCTAAATGAAACGTAAGCCACCTACTACAATAGAAATGCTATTCATTGAACAGACCGTGACCAATACCAATATCCCTGGCTCAGGATGTATCAGCACCTGTGTTTATGTGCACAGCCCAAATGACATTGAAGTAACAGGAGCCTTTCCTTTTACTTCAGTGGGAGGTGGACTGGGCTATAGCCCACTGTGCCAGAGTACTAACTGTAGCACCCTGGTCACTTAGGTAATGGCATAACAAAGAAGATTACAGGCTTAACTGGAGGCAGTTAACCTATTATAAGAGACTGTTGACACTTGGGGGCAATGATTGGGCTAATGAGGTAATTAGCTCAATAAGGGAAGCTATGTAATTGGCAGGAACAGGGATGAAGGGGAGAGTTTAGAGAGCGAGCTGGGTGGAAGGCTCCTCCTGATATATGCCCATACTATGCTCGGCGATGCTAGGAATCTAAAGATTGAAGATACACATGGGGGAGAAGCAAAAGACTGTGCGTATATTGTGACTACACAAGAATACAAACAGGCCTGGCAGCACGGCACATGGGGTAGCTGAGGGAGTGCCCAGTCACATCTGACCTTGCAGACTTGGATGCAGTCTCTTTTCCGGTTCCAGATAGCCCATAAACTGTACAAAAATGCTTTCTGTGCCAGTCTTAGCTGGGCAGCAAGCAATACTTTCATTACAGCACTTTGGACCAAACCCACAATGAAACATGTCTGTTAATATGGGTAGCAATATCATACAACTCTGCCTATGTCAAGCCACCTGGCTATAACCACAAATACCCTAGCACCTTGTGAACATTAGAGAACACTAGCCCTTCTCTGCCTCAACCCAAACTTCCATGCTTTCGTTAATTTCTCCCTGGACAGTCCTAACTGATCATGTGCTAGACAAGTCCCTTACTTCCTCTCTTTTACTGGTGCCATGAAAATTCAACTGGATCATTATCTGTAATTTGATACTTTAGAATCACTGCAGCTTGAGGGAGCGGATTTCAGTACTTCTGCAAGTGTTTGCATGCAGTTGAGTCCTGCTGTGCAGCTTAAGTTTTATGCAAATCCATCCATCCTGCAGCAGGTTATAAGAGGCAGTGCAGGTTCAAGTGATGTAGAGAAGAGACACTGAAAGAAAGTGGAGATTTATGGAAACACTGAAAGAAAGTGGCAGATCTTTTGGATCTAGAAGAGGTGTGTGTTCGTGTAGCGATTAGAACCAAAGGATTGAAAGAGTCCAGGACACTACTAACACACTATGGACTTCAGCAACTCATTTATCCCTGTTTTATAGAAGTAGCAGGTTAATACTACACATCTCCCTTACAGGGGACTCACGATGCTTTGCATTTGTAAAATAATTTGAGATTCAGGGATGAAAGGCAGTATAGTAGGACAAGGCATTATATATAATGTACATGCACCAAAAAAAGAGGACATGTGGAGCACATCTGTCATACAGAAATAGAATAACTTTAAACCGTAAAATCTAGTGTTAAAATCAAAGTGGAAATAGGTCCAGACACTTCCTCCAGCACAAGGACGTGCCAAACAAGGTGCTGAGAAAGAGGGCCAAAGAGGGAAGTCAAAGATGAACTGGGCCAAGAGTATTACAAGTGGTGGCACTGACATGAGCTGGAAGAGCAGAGAAACAGGGATAAAGAGTTAGGCCTTGGCTACACTCAGGACTTCCCAGCGCTGCCGCAGTGTAAGTACTCCACCTCTCTGAGGGGAATAGCTTGCAGTGCTGCGAGCGAGCGTGCAGCACTGCAGGCTCTGATTACACTGGCGCTTTACAGCGCTGTACTTGCTGCACTCGGGGGGTGGGGGTGGGGGCGTTTTCACACCCCTGAGCACAGCAAGTTGCAGCGCTGTACAGCGCCAGTGTAGCCAAGGCCTTTCAGCATGCTACAGCAAAGGCCCCAGGCCCTACAGCTCCATACAATTCCATTAGAGTAGTTTAGATCATTATTAAATACTTTGTACTATTCCATATGATTAGATCTATTTAGCTCTGGTAGTATGAGTGATTCCACCTTAGCCTAACAGAGTTCATTTTTAAGGTCTCATGCAGATAGTAGTTTTAGCTCAGAGTGGAAAAATATTACCCCAACCAGCTTTGGGATGCAATACCTAAAGCTGCAGATTCACGTTGTTGTAGTTGTTATCTGTTCTTGAACTAGCACCAACTTTATTTTCCCACCTATGGTATAAATGCAGCATGGTACATCCCAGATATACTCACCATCCAGCTGCACACAGGAGTATAGAGATTTTGTGTGTGTTTCTTTTTCCTGGTTCAGGAACATAGATCCTGGAAGTACTTTACTCACACAGAGAAGCCACACACAATGCATTATTTATGTGCACCGTGCTATTTCTGCCATTCCCCAATGCAGCCTCAAATCACTGCTCTAAATGAATATGGGGAATGGCTCTGTCAGAGCTACAGACAATCTGGGTTGTTTTGTGGCAAGTCAGCCCTCATCTGTTAATAAGTATAATGGTTTGGAATGTCTGTCCAAAACAACAGGGAAAGCCCAGCTACGGTACTGTTCAGACCACAGAGTCAGCTGAGGTCCTATATACAGTACTAGGAGACAGCAATTAGTTATATTGAAATGGTTATAAGATTCCACAGTAACAGAGTTATTATTTTATTAGGATTAATGCTGTGAATGAAGTATTTGTATTCTTATATAGCACCTATAAAGTAGACTGAATGCTGTACTATGATATTTAAACATGAAATGAGATTCAAGAAAGCCCTGTTATAAGTCAGTCACGTACCTTGTGACATACCATTAACAAATAGTCTTCCATGATTGTCTTCAAACTGACTAATAAATGCATTGCAACAATGGCTTGCGAAGCTAGATCATATCTGCCTGCCATACATAATAGGCTAGATTTATCCCTCCTTCAACAACTGAAGTCAAGGGAGTTGCACCAAGGATGCACATTTGGTCCATTATTTAAGTCTTAATGATTCCCACCTTGCCTCAAATACATAATGTTTTACATTAGTGGCCCTAAATATTGCATATTTAGTACAGCTGTAGCGTTTGGGCAAGAACTTGGTAGCTATGTGTACTGTATCAAAGGAAATTTGTATCACTTTCTCTGCCCTCATTTTTAAGCCCTCTTTCTTTCCCCCCTCCCACCCTCCACTGGATTCCAGCACTATGCCCACTCCAATTGTCTATTTCCTTTCCCTGTTTCCCTTCCCAGTCCCTGACAAATGGCAATTTAAAGCTTGATGGTAGTTTACATGGCACATTGGCTACAATTTCTATGTGAAGGTACTGTCAGCTTTGAAGAAAAGACTTACATCAGCCCTGGAGGGTTGTGAAGAGGACAGCAACATGTGGAGCATCTGTCTCCCTGGGGTTCCCTATAACTGTCCTAGAAAAAAACTAAATACCCTGTGATTTTTTTTCCTGAAGAGATTCAGAAAGGTATTTTAAGGGCAGCCAACATGCTGTTACATTGTCAAATGAAAAATAAAATAGATGAAGGAATCAAGTTTGTACGAAATCAGTTCCAGCAAGATCTATCTAGGGAAGAGTCAGAGTAGCAATTAATGGGCTGGTTTAAGGAAAACATGGTGCCTCTTTCCTAAACAAAGTAAAAGAGTCACTTGGGCAAGAAGCAGACATCACATGTAACCAAGGAAGTCTAAGTGCAGGCCACAGGTACTAATCCCACCGGATTGCAGCAGTCAGTGGCTAAGAAGAGAGTAGCTGCAGGTTGGCTCAAAATTTGGCTTCACTGGGGCAAACTCAGTCCTAAGGTCAATGGAGGTGCACCCATTTAAATCCAGTTCGAATTCAGCCCTCGTTGTAATCTGGCTCTTGATAAATAGCTAAAATTCAAACATAAAAACTTATCAAGGCACTAAGGAGACAGTACTCAATGCTACAGACAAGTATACTCCTTTCCTGTCAGCATAAGGAAACTTACAGCTTTGGATGGTGGAATAGATTCACACAGGTGATCCAAACCAAACTACATCCCGAGATGGAACAAAATTCAGACAACTTTGTTGCAATTTGCACTACCTGCACAAAAACTAATTTTGAAATCAAGAATTGCTGAACTATGCAGACAGAAAGCGGAGGAAAGGGACTGTTCTAATGGCATCTCCAATCCAGCTGCCACAGGGAAATACTGAAAAAGTCTTGAAATACTTCCATTTCAACGTCCACCAGAGGTTTCTTGTAAGTTTGGATAGACAACACAAGGCTGATGTTCACCCACCAGCTACCTACAGCCAAAGCAGCCTTCATAATGTATTCAGATATGGACAAAGCAATACACCAAGCACTCTTAAGAAACTATGTGAAGCATGCAGTTTTTGCCTCAGTAGCTTTCTTATACTGTAAGATATAGACTAATTTCCTGGCCTCCATGCGGCTGAATTAACAGTGATGGGAAAGCCAGCTTCTCTGCCTGCTTCCTACACCATGGAAAGCTCCAATTCAGTGGGAGCTTTGAGTCAGATGCACCAGCTGGCAGTCCACCCCAATTCTCACACCATTACGACTTATGCCAGATAGAGTTTGGAAAGAAAAAAAACAGCATAATAAGTATTGGGAAGGGGAACAGTTAGGCAGCTGTACTTGTAAGAATCAGAAGAAACAGGTGGCAAGACTACACAGACCTCAATAAATAAATAAATAAATAAAGTATAATATATTATAATATATTCTTCTATCTATGTAGAGAAGCTGCAGCATTTAAAGACCCATTGGCCTGTATTTGGGGGACGGGGGAGAAGGAGGAGAGAAGGGAGAAATGATGGTTGTCCATATCCCACTCTGGGATTTCCTCCCAAATCCTGAGAACAGAGTGCTGGATGCCAACCTCTATTCAGAGGAGGATTCTGCCAATATATTTTGATGGGGATGGTGGTATGTTCCTCCACCCTTTAAAACTACGAGATTTTTGTGTGAAAAATGTTTTTCATTCATGAAGATTTTCATCTCATGCTGCTTGGTCGTCATTTGATGTCTCATGCAACAACTAGGGAACAGGAGCTGACAAACTCCTTTGACCAAATGAGTTTTCATCCAACCATCCATAGTCAGAAATAGAGGCCGTGAAGGGGGAGAGAAGCACTATGATAGGCTGGCAGAATCATCTATAATGTTTGTTAACGTTAGTGCAATACGCAGTTATGATTGTGCGCTGCACCTTTAGGTGTAAAAATGTCTGCTAGCGGCAGGACTGTAAATGGATTTGAGATAGAGGCTCTTATAAAGAGAAAGCACGCAGATTCTCAAGACAATTATATTCTCTGCCATTTACCTCTGCATACCTGAATCTTTTATTTATTTATTTATTTTAAGTCAAGTCCACATTTTGCTCTGTGTGCGTGAAAAATTCATCCTCTTTCCCCCTTAAGTGTCAGTGGTCTTTCACTGGGATTTTAGATTGCTGAAGAGGCAAAAGGAAAACCTTTTTGAACAAAAGCTATTTTTAGAAGAGAAAGCACTGTGAAAGCACCCTTTTTTGCAGTGAAGTGTTGATTACTGTAATTAACTTTACATGGATCCTATTGTTTATGTTAATTCTGGTAATGGTGGATCTAGAGTCATTGGAGAGGGCTTGGGATTTCTTTCATAGCTGTTAACAGATTATTGCTAAAATAAGGTTTGCATTCAGTTCATCCTCACAGGGAGTTCCTGCAGCTACTGATCTCTCTTGGTATGTTTCTGCATTCCTCTTTACTGAGAGCAGGATTTAGGCTATTTTCGCTTCTGGTTACATCTCCACAGGTCTAAGAAAAGCAGCTAGTGATTTTGGGCACCCAACTTGCTGACTAAATTCTTCTGAAAAGGAACTCTGTTTATTGTACAGTGCCAAGCACATTGTAATCTTTAAGTGTTCTGGGAGAGAAGAGAAATAGTATCATACATGGCAGATTCATTTAATTAAACACCAAGTTAGGACTTCGAGTTTGCACTTTGGAAACCTGGGGCAGTCAAACCATGCCCAGCTAAAGGTGCATTGTAGTCTTTTAGCAAGTGGCCATACTAGGTTGAATAAATTTACCACCCTCTTCAATACAAAGATGCAGTGCATGGAGGTTACAAGTCCCAGTCTGCAACGTCCCCTTTTCCATAGGTGGTCTGGCTGTTCATATTGAAAGGGGAGCTCTGCACAATGGGGTGTGTAGTCCCTAGGCTGCACCTTGGAAGCAGAGACTGCAACCGCAGACCAGGTTAGAGCCCCCTGTGCAGCACTCGGCCTGCGGGCTACATTGTGGCATGAGCCATTGCAAGCTGTTAATTAAATTCCTTCAAGTAGACCATTCTGAGGACCACACCCTGCAACCCGCCCATGCTATCTTACAAAACCATTTGTCAAGGCTATACAGTTCATCGACACTTACGTAAGTAGCAAGGATGCTCCGCTCGGCCAGCATGATAGACAGATAGAGACATGGGGCAGAGGACAACATGCCCACAGCACAAATAAGAGGGTCGGCCTTAGCGTTTATCTTCTTATATCTTCTTGCAACTCCTGCCCCAGTGATGACACCAACAATTCCCGTCACGATGGTAATTCCTCCAAATATTAGGCTGGCAGTAAAGGAAAGGGATGGGATGAGTAAAGCAATAAAGGCACATTAAGGGAGAAGAATCAGTCCAAGTGTCTATCATTAGTTTGTGATCTCAGCTTGTCTTGTATGTCTCAGAGAGAAGTTTCAAGCTTCTTTTCTCGCCCCCCTTTTTTTGGTGTTTATTGCACAAAGCAGAGAAGGATTTTAATGGAGAAATCAAATCTGGTCTCCATTTTACCCAAGTCCTCCAGGGCTAAATACATGCTTAGTTGGAAATTATAATTCTGCTATCAATGTCGTATCCGCCAAAGCAGTGATGCGCCCATGCACAGAGCAGGTGGTTATCACCTGTGCCAGAGGAAGGGAGATTAACAACCCACTGGGTGTTCCATCAGTAGGAGCTGCCTTAGAGAGCCATAGATTGAGAGGAGTTTCCAGCCATCTTGGCCATACCTATGAACTGAGCTACTCCCCTGCCCCCAGTATGGATGGGGTAGCTTTGTACCAGTCTGCTCTCTTGGAAGAGATCCCATCACATTAATCTGGCTCACATGGGACACTTCTCCCACTGCTGGATACAGCCCTTCTTTACATGACAGCTCGGGGCAGACTGAACAGTTATCCAGTTGGAACTACACAAAATATTTTCACAATGTAGAGTTTCAAATGCCACTCAGTTTTGTTTCATGTGCCTGTGAAAGCTGAAGTGCTCCTCAGAGGAACAGCCAGTTTGTCTTCTTGAAAGCAAGACTTATCTTGACTTCCAGTGGGTCTTTTGTAAACCCTTTCTTCTATCCCAGATGAGATTCTGATGACAAAAATAAACTTCCCTGTGATAAATAAGATTTTGGTGTCCCTGATAATTTAATCTATCATCGCCCTCTCGAATGAAATGGAGACAGAAGTGTAGTGTTCAGAACACAAAAGGCTCTAACTATTTTAGCATTCTGGTAGCACTCTATGTGGCTTTAAGGGTATGTCTACTCTGCAATTAGACACCCATGGCTGGCCCGTGCCAGCTGACTCGGGTTCATGGGGCTGTTTAATTGTGGTGTAGATGTTCAGGCTCAGGCTCGGGCCTGGGCTCTAGGACTCTGCGAGGTGGGAGGGTCCCAGGGCTTGGGCTGCAGCCCAAGCCCACCTACACTGCAATTAAACAGCCCCTTAGCCTAGCCCAAATCTGCTGGCACGGGCTAGCCATGGGTGTCTAGTTGCAGAGCAGAAATACCCTTAAGAAACGGTGCCCTTTCTTGGCTCTCCCTGGCTCTAGGGCAGGGAGATCTGCACTTATATATAGCAGGCTGTGATGCCAAACAAGGAATCTGATCTTTTAAACTGCAGCACACTGGCTCTTACCATTTCTCCCAGATGATTAGGAGGAAATTAGTTACTAATTCTACACTAAAAAGGTGAAGCAATAACTGACAGCCAACTCTATTAGGCAGAGTTCAAGTGTGCAATAGGCTTACCACTCTTCAGTACTCTAGGCAACCATCACAGTTAAACAGTTTTTCTTAGAAATAACATGGATAGAGCATCAATGGTCAAAAGATTTATTTTATACACATTTGCCAGGTACAGGCAAGTTTGAAGCTCTAAGGTTACATTAGTGTTTCTGAGGGGCCCTGCAATTGTGTTTAGAGATCCCTTTTTATCCCAAAGGAGCTATGAGCTGTAGGCTAGTACTGAAACATAGCCACTTGTAAGATAGAAAAGGCGCAACTAAGACAGAAGGAGTGGAAGAGGCCTTTTCATCTTTTAGTGATGAAACCCATTTCTGGAGATAATTTTTTTGTTTTAAGACTGTCATGGAATCTTTTAGTGTTTAAAAACCCCAGGTACTTGTCTGGATATCTCAAGCACCAAATTCAGAACCTTCTGGCCTGCTTCCTTGAGGTTTCTTGTATTTCACAGCCACCAGGACATGACCAGGTTTCTACTGATTTGCTTTATTTCATTCTAAACCCCCTACAGGGATGAAGAGTATGGCAAATCACTCAGTCCTTGAAATATCCTGAAAGGTTAGGGATAGCTTGGTTTGGGATGTCCATGACAGATTATAAGTCCGATGAGTCACACTTGCATGGAGTCTGGCAATCGGCACATAGAGAAGAGGGGACGGGGAGATGTTTTGCTGCTTGTGTTGTGAAAGGCAGTAGCTAGCGAGGGTGGGAGCACAGTATTGAGCACACTCCGCTATCGCTAAGTGCAGAAAGCCAAGGAGGATCGTCTTCTTCCACCCTGAAGGAGGAAGTGTTCTGAGAACGTCAAAGCCAATGAAATGTCAGATCGGAATTACAGCATCAGATGCTCTGTCCTGCTGCCCTGCTGGGACACAAAAGTAACAAATCCTTCCCTTCCTTCCGACACCACACATGGTTTTCTGAAGGAACCTATTTTATCTGCATTGCAAGATCTGTAACAGAGAATTTCTCTCCAGAAGAGCTCTGCCTGCAGATAAATTATTGATTGGTGGAAATTACCTTATTTTGATATAAAAGGTTATGGTACAGTGCCAGATTAATCAAGCCTGATTCACACTGGAGTCACAGTAACTTTGCCACGCTGGCAGTTGATTCTAATACCAGAATAGTAGGAAAGGAATAGGGATGTCCACACTTTTATAAAGATCTGGACAAACTGAAGAATCCAGAGGAGGGTGACAAAAATTATAAAAGGTTTCAAAAACCTGACCTATGAAGGAAGGTTAAAAAAACTGGGCATATCTAGTCCTGAGAAAAGAAGACTGAGGAGGGAACCTGATAACAGTCTTCAAATATGTTAAGGGAAGAGGACAATGATCAGTTGTTCTCCATATGCACTGAAGGTAGGACTAAACTCCTTTAAACTCTGAATCTGAACCTCATGCTTGAATCCTTCTCCAGGCAGCAATTTTTCATTACTTAGATGTTTAAACTACTTCTCCCCTCCAACCCACGTATTCTAATACTGATATAAATCGGATGCAACTGGAAAGCCCTTTAAGAGAATAAGTTTAACTGGGATGCTCCCCAAGCAGCCAAATTAAGGGCTTGTCTACACACGGAAATTGCACAGATTTAACTAATTCCGTGTAGCAAAATCAGTGAAAGTCCTTGTGGGAACACCTGAATTGATATATTTGTGTGTAAGCCTGGCTCTAAGACTTCTACTTCTTGCAAGGGCTGCTGCTTGTCTGGGACACCCGTCCGGGATTCAGTGGCATCCAGGTAGGGATGTGCTGCAGATCAAGGGCTGATACTTCTTTGTAAGGAGGGAGCCAATTCTGCGAAGCCAAACCAATTTAGTACAATCTTCTAAGTGCTGTTTAAAGAAGTTAGTATGTTGCCCTGGATTTTCCTCCACTACAAGTCAGCTTCATCTGGGAGAAATCAGTGGCCAGTGGCCGATTTTAACCCTTTAGTGAACCGGCACGTTGTACACGAGCCAAGTCAAGGCATTTGAGAAGCATTTCAGGAGCAAGCCAGCATCTTCTCCTAATTAGGTGATCCACTCACTTGGGATGAGGAGCAGCCCCTTAGGGCACCCCAGTTATTAGATTCTTTTCGCAAGAAGTGTACAGTAAGAGTAATTTAGTCAAGAGATTACACTGCTAATCGTAATATGCACAGTTAATCTCTTTTCTTAGACGATTTAAAGCAATGTACAGATGAATTATGCCCCATCATAAGGAGGGCATGCCGGCATTAGTTCCTGGCTACATTATATACTACCTGTGTGACCTTGGACAAGTCAGTTATCTGACTTAGTTTGTCATCTGTAAAATGGAGCAATACTTATGCCTTCTCAATAAGCGTTCACAGCCACATCCCACTCTTTGTCTTTAGGAAGAGAAAGCACATGACAGCCATTAGCATTTCGAAACATGGAGTGTTCATATATGCATTTCCTATATTCCATCTGATCTTTTCAGAGTGAAGTGTGCCTCACCTGTTGGGAGATTTGCATGGTTCCTGAAGGCATGGAGGTACAAGGTCATGGACTACCTGAGCCCTGTCAAGGAACAGTGGTACCCATAATCCCAGGGCTCCAGTCACAAAGGCCATCGCTGTCACACCCAATGAGGACCAGATGAAACTTCGGCTGTCACACCAAAAGAAATAATTATTAGTGCTAGTATGATCAATAGTTTGAAAGAATGGGGCATGGAAAGGAAGAGGAAGTCCAGCCTGGGTATCTAGTGTTCTAAGAAATCAATATGAATGGATTGCTTCAGAGAGCTGTTAATGACATGAGTAACTTCCCTGTTGATTACGAAGATCTGATTATTGAAGAGATCAAATCTATATACACTCAAACCAGCAAGGGTTAGGCATTAATTAGTTACATGAACTATTGCTTTCACAGTGTTAAAGTCCATCTTTAGTCTCTTGAAGATTCACACCACCATTTACTGCAGGTAGGCTCTGAAAGAAAAATGAGTGTTGGAAGGTGGGTGAAAATGTCATGACTTGCCAACAGTTTGAAAATACAGTGCACAGAGAGAGCCCTGAGTGCCTCAGGATGATTTGAAATCTGTTTCGTTGCCAATATACACAAGCACAACAGTTTGGATGGCCCAATAGTTAAGGAAGGAGTTGAGAAGTTAAGTGTTACTGTATCTCAAAGTGTCATGAAAGTATACATTATTTCTTAATCAGCCTACATAGTTTTCAAGCAGAAGGGTAAGCAATGTAACAAGGTGTCTCTACTGGAAGCAATTAGAACTGTTAAACTGTTTCACAGACCCCCCTAGGACTAACAAAGTCTACTTTAGACTAAGGGGTCAAGGTAAGGATGACATCTTAGTGTAAGACAGTGGTTCTCAACCTTTCCAGACTACTGTATCCCTTTCAGGAGTCTGATTTGACTTGCATACCCCAATTTTCACCTCACTTAAAAACTACTTGCTTACAAAATCAGACATAAAAATAAAAGTGTCACAGCACAATACTACTGAAAAATTGCGTACTTTCTCATTTTGTCTGTATGAAATTTTAGTTTGTATTGACTTCGCTAGTGCTTTTTATGTACTAGGAAAATATCTAGTTGAGTTGATGTATCCCCTGGAAGACCTCTGTGAACCCCCGGCAATATGCGTACCCCTGGTTGAGAACCACTGATGTGCTATAGATGACATGTCATAACCTCCCAGTGAGCCAGGATTAGCAGCTTAGTACCTCAGCTCCTCAAGACACATGGCTCTAGCACTTGAGTTAAAGAGTTAAATTTGCGGTAGTAGGTCCCTTATTCTTTGTGGATCAGTCACTAGAGGCAAATAGGTCGCATACATACACAGCCAGTAGGTGACACTAGACGGCCACATATCTGTTACATCACTAATGTTTGAAGACTGACCTTCTGATGAGTAAATTGCATGCATTGGAACAACCAAGGACAAAACTCTTTTGGCTCACCTAAGACAGCAGTTGCCTATAGACCACAAAAAATCCTGATTTGGGTCTCAAGTCTGATTATTGCGCAGGGTGCACATAAAGAAATGCCAATCGCCAAATGGAGGAATGTGCTCTAGTCTAGTGTCCAGCCACTACTAATGAACCACAATTCCATCCTCCCAGATGTAGTCACTCTATGGTGGCCAGATATGATCAAGCCTGGTTCGTAGGAAAGCAGAAGAGGGAGTTTGTCCTTAAAATAAAAGGAGCAGATAGGAATGCATTTGAAGGCAGATTACAATGTTAGTCTGGCCTGGGAGAAATAAACTTCATGCAGGTAAACAGTGCCACCCAGCGGATAAAGAAGATCAGCATTTCCAGCCTTTTGCCAAAACTGACGTGGTTAGCTGGTCATACATCAGATGATGCACAGTTACTTCACAAATCTAAGTCCTGATCTTGCAGGATCTAGCCCCCTGATATCATAAGGCACTGCAGCAGACTATTCAAGACTGCCTGAGAAGTGCTGATACGACATTCCTTAGGAGACACCCACAAATTCAGCACCATGAAAAGGAAATGATCACACAATGGTATTAACACTAACACCTAGGCACAAAGTTCAACAGCACATTGGTCACAAGTAATGGCACCACTGAGAGAGATGGAATTTCCTGTTCTTATTTTTCCCCTGCTGCCAGCCATGTCATCCTCTAGGCACTTTTCAGAGCTGAGGACCTGATACTCCATGGCAACAGATCCTGAGCCCAGCATTCCCCTAAAGGAGCAAGGTTGGGAGAGGCAAACATGTACTACCAAGTGTAGCCCCGCTAAAGTCACAAATGGTAACAAACATATGCCCAACAGTAAGCACTTGCTGGGACAGGCCCCTGATCTGGAAGCTCTTAGGGAAGGGAGGGCAGAAGGCATTATAGATTCACAGGGCTGAATAATTATTAGCAATAGTGCACTGCTCCTGCTGCTGCAGAACACTAGGAACGAGACAGATTCCGTTAGAAAGCCCCACGGGGCATTCAGCCATTTGAATTGCTGCTTGCCTTCATTTGCTATTTGTATTATTGTAGCGCCTAGGAACACCAGTCATGGACTAGGACCCCTCTGGGCTAGGCAATATGCCGAAAGAACAAAAGACAGCCCCTGCTCCAGAGAGCTTATAGTCAAAGTATAAAGACAAGACAAACAGTGCGACAGTAGTAGTGTAGAATTATATGGTCTATTCTTAATTTGCAGGTGTTTAATTGGCTCTCAGACCTGTTATAAAGACACCTCGTTTTCCTGTATCTCCTGTCATCTGAGACCTCCAAGCACGCTATAGACCATAATAACTAGGGCCCGCAAGGCTACTTTGAACTGGGATCAACAGATTGTAGCACAGCTCTTTCTGCCCTCTAATGTGCTCCATTTGCTTGGATCTGAAGGAGCATCTGGGTTGTTCATCCTCACACCATGACTCAGGAAGTTGCAACCTAATTGTCAAAATACCCAGCATTTGGGACCGCCCCTTGTTTGTTGGGGTGAACTCTCAGCCCCATCAGCTGTACACCTAGGAATAGGATTCTGTTTGGTCTACCACAAGCAGGTAAGGAGTTCCTCTACACTGGATTTATATTTCCATTTGATTCCAACTAATCACAGCAACAGATAGCCTCAGGGGAGACCACAAACATTTGTACATGTTAGGGATGGGCCAGAGTTGTGAAGTTATACCCCTGAACTGAATCCCAACATAGAGGCCCAGGGCTGTTAAGTTTAGAGGCAGGTTTGGATCAGGTTTCCAACTGCATGACAGTAGCAGCTAGACTGAACCAGTGCTAGAGTTCAGGCCCATTTCTAAATTAGATAGGCAATTCTAACAGGGTCTCTCCAGTAATGAGTGAGCCAGACACCCCTGTTCCCTCTGTCCCAAAGACTAGCTGCTTTGCATCTTTCTTTCCCCTCATAGGGGGAAGTGGCCAACGCAGATCAGTTCTTAGTCTCACAGGCAGTATCCCAGTAATTAAGGAAGCGGGAATTCATTACCAACATCTCTGTGATCTTACATGCCCTACAGCACATAGATGCAGAGGACCTGCATGTAGAATATGGGAGCTTTCTGAATTTGGAATCGCTCTATTGGTTTAGTCTTTGCAGCCATAGCCATCTACGGGGTGTAGCCTTTGCACCCATAGCCACCTACAGGGTGTAGCCTTTGCAGCCATAGCCACCTACTTCTTGCTGAGGGATTTGACATCTTCACACCAGGTCGAGCTGTCGATACTCTGGGCACCAGGCTTATCTGCTCCCTGAGTTGTGCTAGTGATGCTCTCGCCTCCATGTCCTTCAGCTGCATCCTGGGTTGGATCAGGGACCAGTAGAATCAGAAGAGCCACTGCTATAACACCTATGCAAGGAGTTATCTGTAGAGATAAAACTGGAGTAAGGTCACGGTCACCTTTCCTCTGATACTGAAGGCCAGTTAATAGCAAAAGAAAGTCACAACATTGCTCCTAAAGATTTACATTTAGGGAAGCTGCAGACAAGCCTAGACCCAGTTGCATGCGTCACCTAGACATGATTAGCTTTTCTCTCAGGGGAGAAATCCTTTTGGTGATGTTGGTGAAAAGATGCAGTATGTTCCCCAACCCTTATGCAGTCTCCTATGCAAAGGCTCCGTCCCCCCTTCCCCACGATCCTGGAGAAAAATGTAAGGGGAGTGCTCCCCACGATGTAATGTTGGGATCTCGAGCAGGCGGGTCACCAGATAGGGGAGCCGTAGCATCCCTGCTGCATCTAGAAAAGCATTCGCACCCACATGCACACTTCTAATCCAGCAAGTACCTCAATAGGGGGGTTATTCAGGACACTTTGAGCAGCATAATGTAGAAGAATTGAGCTTGAGACTACAAATCAAGTATTTCAGAGTTCTAATCCCAGCTGTCACTCATTTTCCGTGCAGCTCTAAGTCAAACCCCATGTCTTCTTTGCCCCACTGATACTAGCTGACATACTTTGCAGGTGAGTTAGGAAGATTTATCAAGTGCTTTGAAGATGTGAAATGTCCTATAAGGGCAGAGCATTCATCACGGCAATCTGAATAATACAAGACTGGCATAGGGGTTATTTGCAGCAGTATTTTCACAAAACTGGTTCCTCTTGTAACAATTTCTCTGCAGAATGACATGATTCTATGCCAAAGTGATGACCATTTTAGTTTTTAGGTGCCTCTGTCTGAAAAGGCCTCTAGGCCCAGCACCAGCTACCCTTCAGTCCACTGTAGCTCTTCCAAATGGGTCTTGAATTAAGGGGTACCTATGAAGCTAAGGAGGATCCAATGTCCCACCTAAAAATTGACTGGATGGCAGCTCTGCAGTTCACCCATCCTTGCTTTAAGCATAGTTACAGTCATGGAACCTTAAAACGCCACTCACCCTCAGGGCCGGCGCAACCCATTAGGCGACCTAGGCAGTCGCCTAGGGTGCTACCATTTGGGGGGCAGCATTTTGGGGCGGGACCTTCTGCCACCTAGGATGGCAGAAAAGCTGGCGGCGCTCCTGCTCACCCTCCACAAAGAGTTCCATTAAATAGTGAATTCATGTAAGAAAGGGGGGCTTTAATGGAAGGTTCTAGGACTGCAACTCTCTTCTCTGTTAGTAACTATGTTCCCCTCCATTTATTCTTATATTTTGTTTCTTTAAAACCCTTTTAACATTCTTGTTGAGACACCGTGATCAGAGAAGTCCCTGCATACAGGATTGAAATCCTAATGATACAGACCCGAATAGGCTATGTGGATCCCAGTCAAAACCAGGATTTTACAAAGAGTGGATCAGTACTGAGCAGTGAGAGAAAGAGAAAGACTCACCCTGAATGCCCAATGCCAGTGGCCAGCAGCCTGTGTTACACTAGATGCCAGAACATAACCAAGACCACTGTAAAAGACAAAATGTGATGCCAAGACTACATTAGTTTCCATTGGTGCCGTGAGAACCCCAAGGCCGTGCAGAGGTAGGATTTGTACTGAGAGGAGCATAGAGGAACATTTTTTGCAGTCATTTCCTAGCAGTGAGGCCTATTCAATTGTAGCTCCCAGGGAAATTAGTTGGGTTTAGGCATTGTAACCTGCTCAGAGCAGGTTTGAGATGGTGGTAATATCCAAGCCACGTTTACATTAATATTTATGCAAGTATGCTGATGCTGAAAAACAGGTACTGATTTTTCATAGTACAGACACACTCTGCGTGTCCCTACTGTTGAATCACAGGAGGTCAGGCTAACTTTCCCTCACAGGATATCCCTTATCCAGCAGCCCCACCCTCCCACCCTCCCTCCATGAAGGTAATGGTAAACGGGGAGGGGGGGAGGTAGGGGCAAGGTTAAGAAGCAGGGTAGGGGAGAGTATTATTCAGCGTATCAGATAGAACAGGGATGGGCAAACTACAGATCACGAGCAGTTTAAAGCCAGCCCGCAACCTCCTGCTGGGGAGCAGGGTCTGGGGGTTGCCTCTCTCCAGCGCTCCAGACGGGGTGCAGGGTTTGGGGCCGCACCATGCGGCTCCTGGAAGCTGAGGCATGGCCCCGCTCTGGCTCCTACACACTTCAGTGACCCCCTCCGGTGCTCCAATGGGAGCTGCAAGGGCGGTGCCTGCAGATGGGACAGCGTGCAGAGCCACCTGGCCGCACCTCCGCATAGGAGCCAGAGAAGGGACATGCTGCTGCTTCCGGGAGCCACTTGAAGTAAGTGCTGCTCGGAGCCTGCATCCCTGAGCCTCTCCCCATGCCACAACCCCCTGCCCCAGCCCTGATCCCCCTCCCGTCCTCTGAACCCCTCGATCCCAGCCCGGAGCACCCTCCTGCACCCCAAAACTCTCATCCCCAGCCCCACCCCAGAGCCCGCACCCCCAGCTGCAGCCTGCACCCCTTCCCACACCTCAACCCCCTGCCCCAGCCCAGAGCCCCCTCGTACACCCTGAACTCCTCATTTCTGGCCCCACCCCGGAGCCCACATCCTCAACCAGAGCCCTCACCCCAACTCCAATTTTGTGAGCATTCATGGCCCACCATACAATTTCTATTCCCACATGTGGCTCTTGGGCCAAAAAGTTTGCCCACGCCTGAGATAAAAGGTGTGTTTTCCCTGGGAGTAAACATTTACTCTGTGTAATTAGACCCAAGCATCCAAATCCAGGCAGCCCACACACAGGTTCACTGCGAGACCCTGTTTGGGTAAACCATATTAATTAAGCTCTTCCTTTAGCTTTAACTGGGAGACTGAGCTCTGTCCTGACTGTCACTAACACATGGTAGGACTCTGGACAGCTTATCTATAAGACCATTATTTTCCCACTCTCAGAGGAGGTTTTTTATTAAGAAAGCAAACCACATTTTCAGTACCTTATTCTTTTTATGTGTAGAGATGTTTCAAAAGTGCAAGTTTTTCATGGGAAATTTAAAAAACAACAACAACAACAACAAAAAACCTCCCTGACAATATTTTTAAGGAAAAACCCAAAAGCGGAAGACCTTTGGGTATTCCAGAAAAATTCTGCTTTTCAGTTTGCTTTCGTTTTATTAAAATATTTCAATTTTTCCACCAAAATCAAAGTTTTCCACAAGAAAAAAAAATGGGTCAAAAAGCCATTCTTAATTGAAAAAGTAAACATGAAAAAATTCAATTCAGAAAGTGCTCCAAGAAGTGCCCGTTACTGGTGAGCAGACAAACCTTCCAACTGGGATGAAGATATAGAAGACAGACAACATATAGGTCCTTTGGTCCTTCTCAAACAGGTGCGCAATGATGGTAGGTGCTATGGTGGAGTAACTGGCTGTGCCGATGCCAACAAATCCTCGTGAAACGAAGAAAATCCAGGAGTACTGGGGACAGAAGAGGCATTAAGATCCAACGAGCACACATGAAATGGAAGCTACCTTTTAAGGAAGCATGTTTCTCATGGGATGGGAGTTTAAGACCTGGTCTACACTAAGGGGGTAATGTAAGCTGCTTTAAGTTACGCTAGTTAAATTATGTAACTTAAGTCGACGTAGCTTAGATTGACTTACAGCTATGTCTAAACTGCGCTATGTTGACAGGAGATGTTCTCCCGCCAACACAGCTTCCACCTCTCAGGGAGGTGGAGTATTGAAGTCGACAGAAGAGCGCTCTCACATCAACTTATTGCGTCTTCACCAGACCCACTAAATGGATGGCCGCTACATCGATCTAGCCAGTAGTGAAGACAAGCCCTGAGTGTAGGCAAGGTCTTAGCTGCCTCTGCCAGGGTCGTTACAGTTACCAGTGTTTACAACAGGGAGAACACTTTGAGTCCCCTATAGTTACTAAGGTAGCCTCACTAAACTGGAGGATCTAAGAAGGACAGCTGAAATAACTGGGCCAAATCCTGCAGTGCTTGGCATTTATTCATTCATGACTCCCATTAACTTCAGAGTGCTGTCTCCTCCCACACCTGCACCCCCTCCAAGCACAACACTGCTTTTCAAGCTTCCTTCTGCAGCAGCATGTGGTGAATTCTTGGGGTGTCACCGGGGGGCATTGCAAAGCATGGTCAGTAGTTCCACAGATTCACCAGCCAAGCCCCTACATCCTAACGCACACGCTCAGAAAGAGGGCAAGGACAAAGCTAAGGATACTGCAGCAGCAGCTGTAGAATAGCTTCACTGGTGCGCTATGGCCTGGAAGGGTCAGGATATCATTCCCTATAGAGCTTTCCTGCACAAAGCCCATTTACTCATGTTTCAAGGAGTAAGCTCCAGGGTGCTGCCTGAAAGCGTTTACAAACTATAACGTGATCAGAACAAAAGTTCCGTGAGTCACTGCAAGACTCAGGCAGCTGATTTCTAAAAGTACCATTCCAAATAAGCAAGTGACGTACCGATTCAGTGATGAATGAGCTGCCTAACGTCACCCCTGACCAGAGGAAGATACCAGCACTGAGGATGACTTTCCTGTTGTACCGGTCACCAAGGTATCCGAAGAAGGGTGCAGACAGCAAAAAACAGAAGATGAAGACTGCAATCCAAAGCAAGAGCAGTGACAATGCTGGCCAGATTATTCTTATGGCTCCCCTCGCTCCCCAGAGAGGGATGCCATGTGCTACTGTTAGTCTTTAAGGTGCCACCGGACTCCTAGTTGTTTTTGTGGATACAGACTAACACAGCTACCCCCCCTCTGATACTTGACATGAGCTACTTACTAGGCAGAATGCCCAATTTTGAAGTTGCAGAAGTGCAATTCATGAATAGAGAGCTCTGAGCCAACTCTCCAGATCCAAACAATTCACATTTTTATATCCCTGGCTCTTCTCTAGTTACAAGATGTTTGGATTTATTAATTCTGTTTTAGGCAGTGGCTTTTCTAGCTATTGAAGTTTACAGATGGAGATGACAGAGCCAATGGACAGTAAAATACATGTTTAACGCAATAAACTGGATGAAATGTGTTACTAAGTTACTATTTTATATACATAGCTGAAAGACACTTCTCCCAGGTACCTCAATAGACCATAGGGAGACACTGAAAATTCAGCCTAAGGTTGCGCCTCCAGACTCTGCAGCTACAGTTCAGACACTGTCAGCCCAGCTTACTAGTTCATGTCACCATCCAGAATGGATTGGTTATTCCCAAAGCATGCTCCAAAAGGGGGTACACCCTTAAATACTATCGAATTCAGTTAAAGAGTTCTAATTCTGGAACTGATCATTTTACAGAGTCTGAAAGATACCCAACAGTTAAAAGTAAAACAAAGGGATTACATACAATGACCACTTTATGTAGAACTTTAATTCATGCCAATTGCTTGAATTAAAAAAAGAGCAATTTAATTGGTTAGCCTGTTCTATTTATACCCTGGAGTCAATGGATTTGATTAGGTTAGAATTTTACCTGTTGTGTTCAGGGCAGGAAGCAAGTATCTTTCCAAATGGTAACCTCAAGGAGAATTTTTATGTGCAGAATTTTATTGCCCAAGTTGGAAGTTAGGTGAGAAACCAAGTTTAACCCCCCTCAATTCTTATGATTTAAGTGCCATAAGAACTTTAGTGGTGACCACAAACAGTCAAACACTTTCTTTACTCCTGGAAGGCTGCAGGCTTGGTCAGACTTTAGCCAGTGACTTTCAGTCTTGTATTTGTGATCAAACTGACTAAACATTTTAAAGATCAAAGCCGAAATCAACAGGACAGTGGGGAACTGGAAAAAATAAGGAGCAGGGACAAACTAGACTGCATTTTAGAGACAGGCAACATGGATGTGGAGTAGGCTAAGCTGCTCCCAGTAGTGTGACATCTCTTTACCTGTCTGCAGTAAGCCTGCACTGCTATCACTGATGTTGAAGTACTTCGTTATATCTACCAGCACCCCTGCAACAAAGAGAAAAATCATAATTATGCAGCTATAGCAGAGTGTATCATTCCTCAGTAGTTGCCATTTTACTGATTTGCTAACCTGAAGACTCACTTCAAGTCAAGGAGTTGCACAGAGGTGGTGAGTTGGCCCATTAATTTTCCTGGAGGCTGTAATCTTTAAACCTTCCATAGCATCTTGTATACATTAATAAACTAGTTATTGTGAAGTTTCCATCACTTTCTTCAGGCAATTCATAGTCATCCTACTATTGGAGATCTTGCAAGACTCAATTCAGCCAGGATTTCCATAGAATTTCTACAGAGCCATGTGTGTACATAGTGATGTATAAATGGTTTACAATTCAAGGTTTAGACCAGTGGTTCCCAAACTTGGTTCGTGGCTTGTTCAGGGTAAGCCCCTGGTGGGCTGTGAGATGCTTTGTTTACCTGAGCATCCGTAAGTACGGCCGCTCGCATCTCCCAGTGGCTGCAGTTCGCTGTGCCCAGCCAATGGGGGCTGTGGGAAGCGGTGGCCCATCCCACGCCACTTCCCGCAGCTCCCATTGGCCGGGAACGGCAAACCGTGGCCACTGGGAGCTGCAAGCGGCCGTACTTACGGACGCTCAGGTAAACAAAGCGTCTCACAGCCCGCCAGGGGCCTAACCTAAATAAGCCATGAACCAAGTTTCGGAACCACTGGTTTAGACGGACCCAATGGGAAACAAAATAGAATAGATGGTAGTTTAATTTTGTGGGCTTTTAGCTGCATGCAGCTAGAGATCCTGAAATGTTTAGGATAAGCAAAAGTTATTTCTAAAATTCTGTTAAGGATGACATTTTAACATTTCCAGTGTACAGAGGTGCTCTGATTTCTGTCTCTCTCCAAAGAGAGTATTAATGATTACAATAGTCCTTATTATGAGTTGAAGGCTAAAAAAAATAAACTTTAGTGATTGGTGTAGTAGTTCTCTAAAAATAGTTTTCACCATTTGGAAAGATTGTTATCCTGACAAGAGCTTGATGTTTTGTACCTACTTTGTTGGGGTAAACTGAGGCACATGTAGGAGCGCAATTTTGAGACAAAGGATTTTTGTAATCCCCATGACACTGACAAACACCACAAGCGTGCAGTGATAAAGAATTATCTGATGTTTCTGTATCTGGTTTATATAAAGGTGTGAAGGGCTGGTTGCTGATCTTCCTCACTTCCTCTTAACTAATTAAGACTAGTGGCAACATTTGAACATTTCCAGCTTATTAAAAGATATTGAAAGAAATGTTAGTTTCTTTCAAAACTGTTTGACTTTACATCAGCAACAAAATAGGGAAAAATATAGGATTCGACATCATATGGATGCATTAATGCAGTTGTGATAAAACATGGCATTTACACAATATCATGAGCATCATCATTTTTAGACTGCATTTGTAGCTAGGACACACTTATCTTTTAATCACGCATCAGCCCTTTCCTGAGACAAAATTTAAAATAGATAGCAGAGGCTTAAACAATAAAGAAACAGGGATGTATTTGTATTCATTTAGTCTGATAATAGTGGATATTTTAGCAATATTTCACTTCTTGTATTACTTGGTTTAGTTTATTTTTATGTTTTTGAAAAAGGAATTTCAAAAATTTTAATGAGGAGACATGGTGCCACTCTCTAATCTCCAATAGTGTGGTAGACAAGCAACAGTTGAATGTGGCCTACTTTGATGACTGATTAAACTGACTTTGAAATGAGACTAGCAGCAACACTGAGATTCCATATTTGATTCTTAATTTCTTCCGATTATACTGTATTCTTCACATGCAAGCAACAGATTATTTTTTGTAGTCTACTACTCTTGCAATCTCCCTCAGCGACTGGAGAGTCTATTTTCCTTCACCAGTCAGTTTCTGCAATCATCCGTACATGTCATGCCTACAATCCCTGTGCCTTCATTACAGAAAACACAGGTGTAATTGAAGGCAGAACTTTGCCTCCAGACCCTTTGCTTTTAGCGATTGTGTAGACCTTCAGACTTTGATTTTCATATCCCAGGATAAATTTGCAGGGCTTAGAATGAGAAAAAACAAAACAAAACAAACAAACATTGATGTACAACACATGGAACTCCAGTGACATTTTTAGTCACTTTTCAGAGCAGAACCCCACTTAAATCCTGAAGTTATTTCAATGATTGAGACAGACTTTTCATGGTCAAGATTTTACCACACCTGAAATCAATCAAACTAGACCCTTTTATCCATGCCTCTAGGGTAGAACTTGGTAGCTATTTATCAATGCACAGCACCACTGATCAACAGGAAATGCAAAAAGTAAAGTATCAAAGTAAAACTGCAACTGGAATTGCAAGTAGATTCTCCACACATGCAAATTGAGCATTCCAACCCAAGCTAAAAAATTTTCTGTTTGAATGCCACCTAAAATTATCCACCTAAATAATTCTCTAGCTTTCACATACCAAGTCACACAAGTCAATAGGAGCCAAAGATGATCAGCACCTCTGAAATTCAGGCCAGTTATTTAGGTGTATAACTTTTAGTGGGAACCAAGTTGGAAAGTATTGACCTTAACCCCCAGCAATGGGATTACAAACAAGAGGGACAAAGTTCAATTATCAACACTTGAAGAAACATTTGACAGAATCTATTCTATCCTTTCCCCTCATATAATTAGATGCACACAGACAAAAGGTCTCTCATGGCTGAGGGTCAGAGCAAAGCAGATTACATCTTGAAAAGAACTGTTAAGAACAGAAAACCACAACTTCTCCATAGCCTTCAGTACCCTTGCAAGTTGATGCACGCACCTCCCCTACTTTCCTGTTCAAACTTATTAAAAGCCAGACACTTTGGGTTTGTCTACACAGACTCGGGCTAGCAGGACTCACAATAGTAGTCTAAAAATAACTGTGTGGACAGCATGGGAAGTTGCTGTCTTATTCCCCCCCACCCACCTGCCCGTCCCTAGGCTTTAGAGCCTGAGCTCCAGCCTGAGCTGCAACTTCCCATGCTGTCGACAGAGCTATTTTTAGAGCATCAGTGCAAACCCCAGTAGCCAAAGTCGGCCAAAACACACTGTGAGGCTAGCTGCCATGGGCTGTGTAGACATACCTTTACCTTAAGGGTTCTGACAGCCAAAGAGATAGAAGAGTTAAAAAGGAAGGTGGCTGATGCAAGAATTCTGCAATACAGCTTGACTTCAAGCTGATGTACAGGATATCGCTATACGGCATAGGTAGCTATTTTAACTGGCAAACAAAAGGGGATCTAGAACTCTGAGAACTGAAACATATTTCAGTTAACTCCTAGCTTAGGGTTAGGGTACAGGACTGATCTGTTGAATGTTTGGGTTCTAGCCCCATCTCTGCTATCGAGTTCCTGTGTTATCTCGGTTGTGTTAAACTGTGCCTCAGTTTCCTTATTGGTTAAGCTGGGGTGCCATCACTGACTTCATAGGGGTGCTGTGAAACTTTCACTAATATGTGTAAAGCACTTTCATGTCATAGACTGGAAGGAGCTAAAGTAGTACAGTTCTAGTAATGTGTTGAATGACAATGACCATGGCCAGAACTTCGTATACCTAGCCTCTGTCAAATTCATTTTATTAACATCCAACATTTTCCCTGTGTGTATTCTTTCTCCTTATCCCCCCTTCCAGTTATTCTGTCCATCCCCCATTCGGCTACTAGCTGAGGGTCAGTTATTTGATGCCTAAACAAAAGAAAATAGTAGGAGAATCAAAAATTCCCATGAAGGACTTGTGGCAATAACTGCCTTGCTACTTCATTCAGCTCATATTCCTATTTGTTTCCTATTCCTGGCTGAAAAGGAGCCATGTTCATTTTCCCAATTATTCAGGAGAAAACAAGTTTGAACCCACAAACAATGTACAGCCCCAGTCCCTCACCATTGCTAAAACTGCTTCCTGTGTGAATTAAGTCTATGGCACATATAGTTTCATCTTAGTGCACAAAATAACTCCCTTTCCTGTTAAGGGCAGTCAGGCATTTATTTAAGTCCAGACTGATGACCAAACCCGCAAAGACCTTGACAAACAAGAGACTCAGGATTGCCAAGTTAATTTTGCTATTTTGTGAATAAAAAGTGAGTCTGCTAGATAGAGAAACTGAGGAAATTCCAGTCTTTGTGCCCAATCAGAAACTGAAAAACACTGGCAGGCAGCCTGGGAAACCCATCACAAGTTTCCATTCTTACCTCCAAGTTGAGGGCAAGCTAGAGGTTTGCAGGCAAGGGAGGGAGCGGAGTAGAAATAGGGTTTTGACACCTAAACCAGAAGAAATCCCACAGATCACAATTCACCTGAAGACCCATGGCTTCCTCACGATTCTCCAGATATCCAAATTGCAACAAAGCTCCACTAGAAGCACTGCTTTTATCATGGTTCCCACTCATGCCTTGGCAAAAACCATCCTCCTAAGTCAGAATGATCTTATTCAGAGAACTATTTGTGATTTTTGAAGGGCAATGAAATGGAGAATGGGTCTCCTCTAGCCTTAACTCCTCCTGAAGTTATGTGAAACTCCTAACTGCAGAGATCACATAGTTTCTACTGGGCCATCAGATAAAACCAGCCTTTCCCTGTCAAATTTTTGGCCAAAAGAGTAGGTTTTTTGCTCCTTTAATCCCCTCCATAAGAGAAGAGAGTCAGGGATGATCTCATCATTAGTTCTTTTTCATACAAGGCTCACTAGTTTCAATGGGAGCATTGTCTAAAGCAAGCAAAGAGGGCAGTAATCCCTCACTCACTTCCCCAGGCAGAGAGGAGAAAAGCCTACTGAAGGTAGATGTTGTGAGCTGCCTGTCTACAGCCCCAGAAAAGCATCTTTGTCAAAGCTCTGCAAAGTTATTACTTAGAACCAGATCAGTTGCCCTTTATACCCAGGTTCCATTTATAAATGATTTAAGGGTTAATAAATGATTAATGCATGTTATATGCATGTTATAGACATGAATAGTTGGAGATTGCTTTAAAAGTTTATGGACCTTTAACAATTATTAAAATCTATAAATGGCACCTTGACAGGAAGTGTGACCAACGGACCAAAACAAACAAGTGAAAAGTGTTAAACAGTATGTGTTTCTGAATAATTTACTTTTTTTACACAGATAAACAGCTTTAAGCCAGATGTTTCCCCGTTAACTGCGGAGTGAACAGAGTTGCTAAGAACTATAATTTGTTCTTTCTAAGAGAGAGGAGGAAGAGTCTTACCTGGTACAATAAACCAATCCATGTAGTTGAGTAAGTTAATATAGCACAGCACACCAACTGCTAGGTAAGATCTCTTTGCTGAAATGTTTCCTGGTGTCTGTAAGAACTGAGCAGTACTTCTAGTTGGTGCAATAGCTCCATAATTCTGTGAGCCAGGGGGCTGCTGGGACTGCAGGTCTGTGAACTCATTCATTCCACTGGACCCCTCTGGCACAGAGTTCTGCATGATCCACCGTGCATAAAGGCACCACAAATTTCAAACTCTTTTCTAAGTGCATTAAGTAAGGTCTCAATTTTGCAATCAAGTTATGAGGAACTTCACCCGGTGTAGTCATTTCCTGAAATGATGATCCTCCCACAAGCCTAGCCACTTGCACTGAAAATTAAGGTTCCCATGATAGAGCTTCTGCAGGAAAAGAAGATACAGCCCTGTGGATTTTGCTGAGAAATTTAAGTTGTAAAATATATTCTACCTTGCACTCAAGGTAAGATTGGACATGGTAAATACAAGATAATCCACTGTGCATGAAGAAAAAGTACTACAGAATTTTGTGAAGGCCTCAAAGAGTGAACGGAGAAGATCTTAATAACAACCTTTTCCAGATGCCAGGACTCAGGGAGACTCTTTAGAACCAAAGATGGCCTCTTTGGCAGAGGGGAAAAAGGAGGAGAGACAAGATGATCCACTGACTAGGGTACTAGCCTAGGACTTGGGAAACCTGGCTACAAGTCTTTGCTCTACTACGGACTTCCTGTGTGATCTTAGTCTCTGCCTCAGTTCCCATCTGTAACAAGGGGATAATAGCACTGCCTTGCTCCCAGGGGTGTTGCAAGGATAAATACATTAAAATATCTTGATGCTCTGATACTGTGGTGATGCGGGTCACATACCTCAGATATTGCTGCCAGACTCCACATAACTCACAATTAAGGGAAAGTGGATAATTATTTGATCTACCAATGGAATCTCAGCATGTTTTACTATAGGGATTTTTGCTGACAGAAACTGAACGGTTTAGCATATTTGGCGGTGGGGAGGGAATAAGGAAGGAACTTCCTTCTCTCCCTGCATATTGTCAAAATCATGGACCAATTTCATTTCAAGACTGAGTACTGAAAAGGTTCTGAGAGGATTAGGCAGGCATTAGCATCACCATCGGTTTCCTCCTCTAATCATGCAGTGCACTGTGGTCTTTCCAATCTTATTTTTAGGCTTAGTTTTGAGCCTCACAAATACAACACTAAAGAGAGATTTGAAAATCACAGTGCAGCAGCATCGGCGATATTGTGATTTCCTATGAAGCTTCTGGTCATAGATACTTGAGTATTGCAGGACACAAGAGTCAGTGACCAGCTTACTAAATGAAATCCAAGTTGTGAATTGTTTGTGAGGGTATGTCTACACTACGAAATTAGTTCGAATTTATAGAAGCCGGTTTTATTGAAATCGGTTGTATACAGCCGATTGTGTATGTCCACACAATAAAATGCTCTAGGTGCTCTAGTCGGCAGACCGCGTCCACAGTACGAGGCTAGCGTCGACTTCCGGAGCATTGCACTATGGGTAGCTATCCCACAGCTATCCCACAGTTCCCGCAGTCTCTGCCGCCCCTTGGAATTCTGGGTTGAGATCCCAATGCCCGGATGATGCAAAACAGTGTCGCGGGCGGTTCTGGGTACATGTCGTCAGGCCCCTCCCTCCCCCGTCACAGCAACGGCAGACAATAGATTCGCGCCTTTTTATCTGGGTTACCTGGGTTACCTGTGCAGACAACATGGAGCCCGCTCAGCACAGCTGAGCTCACCATCACCATATGTCCTCTGGGTGCCGGCAGACGTGGGACTGCATTGCTACACAGCAGCAGCTGCTAACTGCCTTTTGGCGGTAGACGGTGCAGTAGACTGGTAGCCTTCATCGGCGATCTGGGTGCTGGCAGCCGTGGGGCTTGCCTTTTGGCAGTAAATGGTGTATTATGACTGTTAGCCGGCCTATTACAAGTCGGGTCATCGCACGTTAGCAGAGTCTTCCCTGAGCAGCAGCTCGTGCAATAGGCCTGAAGACCATCGTCATACACCGCCCCGTATTTGCTGCCAAGCACCCAGAAAGATGCCGAGGGCTATCAGTCACGCTGCACCGTCGTCTTAAGATGTAAAAAATAGATTTTCTCTGTATTCATTTGCTTCCCCCTCCCTCCGTCAACAGGGTTTTCAGTTTAATCTTTGGGGGGGACCAGTCTGTGACAGTTGTTTGTGTCTCTCCCTGATGCACAGCCACCGTTCTTTATTTTAATTCCCTGTGCCTGTACGCCATGTCGTCACTCGGCCCCCCTCCCTCCTTCCCCTAGGCCGTCAGATACTACGTTTGCGCCACAGCTCGAGCCGAGAAGCGGTTCGCGCCTTTTCTTTGAATTCTGGGTTGAGATCCCAATGCCCGGATGATGCAAAACAGTGTCGCGGGCGGTTCTGGGTACATGTCGTCAGGCCCCTCCCCCCTCGTCACAGCAACGGCAGACAATAGATTCGCGCCTTTTTACCTGGGTTACCTGTGCAGACAACATACCACGGCAAGCATGGAGCCCGCTCAGCTCAGCTGAGCTCACCGTCACCATATGTCCTCTGGGTGCCGGCAGACGTGGGACTGCATTGCTACACAGCAGCAGCTGCTAACTGCCTTTTGGCGGTAGACGGTGTAGCATGAGTGATAGCCGTGGGGCTGGCAGCCGTAGTGCTGCATTGCACCAGCCCCTTGCAGGCGATGGTATATTATGACTGGTACCCATCGTCGTCGTACTGGTATGGCTGTCAATCATGGCCACCTGGGCAGACATGCTACTGTTTCGATGATGACGGTTACCAGTCATAATATACTATTTTCTGCCAATTGCCCAATATTGTCTGCTAAGCACCCAGAAGAGGCCGAGGGCGATGCTGGGTGCTGGCGGACGTGGGGCTGGCAGACGTGCGGCTGCATTGCTACACAGCAGCAGCCCCTTGCCTTTTGGCAGATGATGGCATATTATGATTGGTACCCGTCATCGTCATACTGGTATGGCTGTCACTCATGCTGCAGCGTCGGCTGCCACCTTAAGATGTAAAAAATAGATTTGTTCTGTGTTCATTTGCTTCCCCTTCCTCCGTGAAATCAACGGCCTGCTAAGCCCAGGGTTTCCAGTTTAATCTTTGGGGGGACCATTCTGTGTGACAGTTGTTTGTGTTTCTCCCTGTTCCTGTACCTGTACGCCATGTCGTCACTCGGCCCTCCCTCCCTCCCGCCCTCCTTCTCCTGGTCCATCAGATACTACTTTCGCGCCTTTTTTCTGACCAGGCGCCATAGCTAGCACTGGGATCATGGAGCCCGCTCAGATCACCGCGGCAATTATGAGCACTATGAACACCACGCGCATTGTCCTGGAGTACATGCAGAGCCAGAACATGCCAAGGCGAAACCCGGACCAGGCGAGGAGGCGATTGCAGCGCGGCGACGAGAGTGATGAGGAAATTGACATGGCCATAGACCTCTCACAAGGCACAGGCCCCAGCAATGTGGAAATCATGGTGTTACTGGGGCAGGTTGATACCGTGGAACGCCGATTCTGGGCCCGGGAAACAAGCACAGACTGGTGGGACCGCATCGTGCTGCAGGTATGGGACGATTCCCAGTGGCTGCAAAACTTTCGCATGCGTAAGGGCACTTTCATGGAACTTTGTGACTTGCTTTCCCCTGCCCTGAAACGCCAGGATACCAAGATGAGAGCAGCCCTCACAGTTGAGAAGCGAGTGGCAATAGCCCTGTGGAAGCTTGCAACGCCAGACAGCTACCGGTCAGTCGGGAATCAATTTGGAGTGGGCAAATCTACTGTGGGGGCTGCTGTGATCCAATTTGCCAGGGCAATGAAAGACCTGGTGATAGCAAGGGTAGTGACTCTGGGCAACGTGCAGTCAATAGTGGATGGTTTTGCTGAAATGGGATTCCCAAACTGTGGCGGGGCCATAGACGGAACCCATATCCCTATCTTGTCACCGGAGCACCAAGCCACCGACTACATAAACCGCAAGGGGTACTTTTCAATGCTGCTGCAAGCCCTGGTGGATCACAAGGGACGTTTCACCAACATCAACGTGGGATGGCCGGGAAAGGTACATGATGCTCGCGTCTTCAGGAACTCTGCTCTGTTTCGAAAGCTGGAGGAAGGGACTTTCTTCCCGGACCAGAAAGTGACCATTGGGGATGTTGAAATGCCTATCGTGATCCTTGGGGACCCAGCCTACCCCTTAATGCCATGGCTCATGAAGCCATACACAGGCAGCCTGGACAGGAGTCAGGACCTGTTCAACTACAGGCTGAGCAAGTGCCGAATGGTGGTGGAATGTGCATTTGGACGTTTAAAAGCGCGCTGGCGCAGCTTACTGACTCGCTCAGACCTCAGCGAAAAGAATATCCCCATTGTTATTGCTGCTTGCTGTGCGCTCCACAATATCTGTGAGAGTAAGGGGGAGACATTTATGGCGGGGTGGGAGGTTGAGGCAACTCGCCTGGCCGCTGATTACGCGCAGCCAGACACCAGGGCGGTTAGAGGAGCACAGCAGGGCGCGGTGCGCATCAGAGAAGCTTTGAAAACGAGTTTTGTGACTGGCCAGGCTACTGTGTGAAACTTCTGTTTGTTTCTCCTTGATGAACCCTCCAACCCCCCCCCCCCGACCCGGTTCACTCTACTTCCCTGTAAACCAACCACCCCACCCCACCCTCCCCTCCCCTCCCGCTTGCAGAGGCAATAAAGTCATTGTTTTTTCACATTCATGCATTCTTTATTAGTTCCTTACAGAGGTAGGGGGATAATTGCCAAGGTAGCAGGGATGGGTGGGGGAGGAGGGATGGAAAAGGACACACTGCATTTTAAAACTTTAACTCTTATTGAAGCCCAGCCTTCTCATAGACTCATAGACTTTAAGGTCAGAAGGGACCATTATGATCATCTGGTCTGACCCCCTGCATGCTGCAGGCCATAAAACCGTCCCTACCCCTTCCCTGGACTCTGCTGTTGAAGTCCCCAATCCTGTTTTAGGTGACTTCAATCGGCAGAAACCCTCCTGCTAGAGATCCCTGCCCCATGCTGCGGAGGAAGGCGAAAAACCTCCAGAGGCTCAGCCAATCTGCCCTGGAGGAAAATTCCTTCCCGACCCCAAATATGGCGATCAGTAAGACCCCGAGCATATAGGCAAGAGTCTCCAGCCTGACCCCTGTCAGCCATTATACAATTTACCTACCATTTCTTGGTTTTCCTTGACTACTATGTTTTACCATTAAACCATTCCCTCCATAAATTTATCTAACTTAATCTTAAAACCAGACAGGTCCGTCGCCCCCACCGTTTCCCTCGGAAGGCCGTTCCAATATTTCACCCCTCTGACGGTCAGAAACCTTCGTCTAATTTCAAGCCTGAACCTCCCCACGGCCAGTTTATATCCATTCGTTCTCGTATCCACATTAGTACTAAGCTGGAATAATTCTTCTCCCTCCCTCGTATTAATCCCTCTAATATATTTAAAGATAGCAATCATATCCCCCCTCAGCCTTCGCTTTGTCAGACTAAACAACCCAAGCTCCTCTAGTCTCTTTTCATACGACAGGTTTTCCATTCCTCTGATCATCCTAGTGGCCCTTCTCTGCACCCGTTCCAGTTTGAGTTCATCTTTTTTAAACATGGGAGACCAGAACTGCACACAGTACTCCAAATGAGGTCTCACCAGCGCCTTGTACAACGGAAGCAGGACCTCCTTATCCCTACTAGATATACCTCGCCTAATGCATCCCAAGACAGCATTGGCTTTTTTCACCGCCACGTCGCATTGTCGACTCATAGTCATCCTGCGGTCTACTAGGACCCCTAGGTCCTTCTCCTCTTCCGTTACTTCTAACCAATGCGTCCCCATCTTGTAACTAAAATTTTTATTAGTCATCCCCAAATGCATCACCTTACACTTTTTACTATTAAATTTCATCCTATTCCTGATACTCCAATTCACAAGCTCGTTCAAGTCTCCCTGCAGGATATCCCTATCCTCCTCCGAATTTACAACGCCTCCCACCTTCGTATCATCCGCAAACTTTATCAGCCCACTCCTGCAATCGGTTCCAAGGTCAGTTATAAATAGATTAAATAAAATGGGTCCCAAAACCGAACCTTGAGGCACTCCACTAGTAACCTCCCTCCAACCCGACAGTTCACCCTTTAATACGACCCGCTGCATTCTCCCCATTAACCAATTCCTCATCCACCTCTGGATTTTCATATCGATCCCCATGTTTTTAAGTTTAACCAATAATTCCTCATGGGGTACAGTATCAAATGCTTTACTGAAATCCAGGTATATTAGGTCCACCGCATTTCCCTTATCTAATAAATCCGTTACTTTCTCAAAGAAGGAGATCAGATTCGTTTGGCACGATCTGCCCTTCGTAAAACCATGTTGTAATTTATCGCAATTGCCACTAACCTCCAGGTCCTCAACTAGTTTCTCTTTCAGAATTTTCTCTAACACCTTGCACACTACAGATGTTAAACTAACAGGCCTGTAGTTACCCGGATCACTTTTTTTCCCTTTCTTGAAAATAGGAACCACATTAGCTATTCTCCAGTCTAACGGGACCACCCCCGAGTTTACAGATTCATTAAATATTATCGCTAATGGGCCTGCTATTTCCCGCGCCAATTCCTTCAATATTCTCGGATGAAGATCGTCCGGTCCTCCCGACTTAGCCCCATTAAGACATTCAAGTTTTGTTTCTACCTCGGATACGGTAATCCCCCATCCTGAATGCCCCTCTGTAGTGGTGCTAGTATCCCTAATACCTTCATTGGCCTCATTAAACACCGATGCAAAATATTCATTGAGATATTGCGCCATGCCTAGATTGTCTTTAATCTCCTCTCCGGCAATAGTCTTCAGCGGTCCCACTTCTTCTTTCTTTGCTTTCTTCCTATTTATATGGCTGTAAAACCTCTTACTATTGCTTTTAATTCCCCTCGCTAGGTCCAACTCTACACGGCCTTTGGCCTTTCTCACTCTATCTCTACATTCTCTGACTTCGCTAAGGTAAGTTTCTTTACTAATCCCTCCCCTCTTCCACTCTTTGTACGCTTTCTGTTTTTTCCTAATCGCCCCTTTGAGTCGGTCGCTCATCCAGCTCGGTCTAAATCTCCTGCTTTGTAATCTTTTTCCCTTTTTTGGAATGCAGGCCTCCGACAGCTCATGCATCTTTAACTTGAAGTAATCCCAGGCTTCTTCTGCCTTTAGATCCATTAATACGTTTGCCCAATCCACTTCCCTTACCAGTCCCCTTAATTTGTTAAAATTGGCCTTTTTAAAATTATAAACCCTAGTCTTTGACTTAATTCTGTTACTCCTCCCATGTATTTTGAACCGAATTAGCTCATGATCACTGGAGCCCAAATTGTCCCCCACTACCACTTCCTCAACGAGGTCCTCACTACTTACCAGAATCAAATCTAAAATGGCCTCCCCCCTCGTCGGTTCAGCTACCACTTGATGAAGGAATTGATCAGCAAGCACATCTAGGAACATCTGAGCCCTATTATTACTACTAGCGTTTGTGCCCCAATCTATATCTGGGAAGTTAAAGTCCCCCATAATTACACAGTTTCTATTAGTAATTACTTCTCTAAACACATTAAATAGTTCCTTATCCATATCCTGGGTCGATCCTGGCGGTCTATAGCACACTCCGAGCACTATCCCCGGAGAGGCTCTAGTAGTCCTATTACCCAGTGTGAGTATTGCCCAGACGGACTCTGTGTTATCTAATCCATCAACTATTATTTCTTTACAGCTTATTTCACTATTGACATACAATGCCACCCCCCCCACCTTTACCTTTGTTCCTGTCTTTCCTAAACAGCGCATACCCCTCCATACCTGTGTTCCAGTCGTGACTGCCATTCCACCACGTTTCTGTTATTCCTACGATATCTGGTTTCAGCTCTTGGACCAAGAGCTCCAATTCCTCCATTTTATTACCTAGGCTTCTGGCATTGGTGTATAAACACCCTAATGTATGTCGTTTAGCCTGTCTCCCATTCGTAGCACTATAAGTTGCGGGCCTCCTTGCGTCCGTCCCCCCTGTCCTTCCTATGTCCAATCTCATCTCCCCGGCTATGTCTCCTCTCATTTTACTCACCTTTTCCATACTGGAATCTGGCGTGGAGATTAACTGTGCATCTCCCAACCTTCTCCCCAAACTTCCTAGTTTAAAGCTCTTTTGATAAGATGAGCCAGCCTCCCTCCCAGAAGTCTATTTCCTTCCCTACTCAGGTGAAGCCCATCCCGCGAGAACAGGTGCCTGTCCCCGAAAGCCTCCCAGTGGCCATACATCCCAAAGCCCTCCTTATAGCACCACTCTCTTAGCCAACTATTTATTCTCACAATCCTATCAGCCCTTTGCTGCCCTTCCCTCGGAACGGGCAGAATCCCACTAAAGATAATCTGAGCCTCTATCTCCTTGAGCGTCTTCCCCAGCCTAGCATAATCTCCCTTGATTCTCTCTAACGAGAACCTAGCCGTGTCATTCGTTCCTACATGAAGGATTATCAAGGGGTTCTTACCTGCTCCTTTTAGGATCCTTTTCAACCGCAGGTCCACATCGTGTATCTTTGCGCCCGGTAGACAGCACACCCTTCTGTTCTCCGGGTCCGCCCTGGTCACAGGCCTGTCCAATCTCCTCAGTAATGAGTCTCCAATTACATACACCTGCCTTCGCCTGGTAACAGTGCAATCTAGTAATCTAGTCTCTAGTCCCTCTAGTCCTGACCTGTGCCTGTTCCTATCTTCCGTTATGCTCCCCCTTACGCCTTCCTGATTCCTCCCGGGGCCCAGAATTGGTGCTGTCTCCATCAACTCCTCCCCTCTCTCTCTCGGACTAGCTGCTCTTCTCTTCTTCCTCACTCTCCCAACTTCAGCCGCCACCTGCTGCCCCTCCACCTCGCTATCCAAACACTCGAACCTATTCCTGAGTTCTATTCCCCCCTCGCTGGCCCTTCTTTTCCTTGGCCTGCTTCTCACAGTCACATGCTTCCACCTCCCATGTTCTCCCCCTTCCATTCCCCTCTCACCGTCCTCTGCCTCTACCTGCGCTGCAGGACACTCTCCTTCAGCCCCTCCTTGCCTGTCCTCCATCAGCTGCTCAAACCCCCGCCTAAACTCCACCAGGGTATCTACCTGCATCTCTAGCCCCTTAATCTTTTCCTCCAGTAACACTATCAGGCGACACTTCATACACACATACCTGTGTTCCAGCTCCCCTGCTAGGACCATATACATACCACAGCTTCCACATGCCAGCATCTGCATTCTGTCTGCTCCTGCTGCTTGGCTCATGCCTGCTTCACTCCCTGCCCACAGCACCTGTGGACTCAGAGCACACACCACACCGTGCCCTCCTGCCTCCCCCTTACCTCCCCCTGCAAGCAAACTCCCTCTCAAACTCCCCTGTTAGCAGCCCTGTTTGCTGCCGCTGCTCGCAGCTGTACCGCTGCCTGGCTGGGCGGCCGCTTTTATGGGCCCCTTGATCAGCCAAGCCCCGCCCCCTGCTCAGGGCTCGGCGTCCGTCCCAGCACCCAGCCCCTGCCGGCCCCTACAAACAAACAAACACACACCCAAGAACACACAGGACAGATGCAAATACAGGTACCTTCTCCTCCAATGAGAACTCCCTCTCAAACTCCCCTGTTAGCAGCCCTGTTTGCTTGGGCGATCATCTGGGGTGGAGTGACTGGGTGGACGGAGGCCCCCCCACCGTGTTCTTGGGCGTCTGGGTGACGAGGCTATGGAACTTGGGGAGGAGGGCTGTTGGTTACACAGGGGCTGTAGCGGCGGTCTCTGCTCCTGCTGCCTTTCCTGCAACTCAACCATACGCTCGAGCATATCACTTTGATGCTCCAGCAGACGGAGCATTGCCTCTTGCCGTCTGTCTGCAAGCTGACGCCACCTATCGTCTTCAGCCCGCCACCTCTCCTCTCGTTCATGTTGGACTTTTCTCACCTCCGACATTGACTGCCTCCACGCATTCTGCTGTGCTCTATCAGCGTGGGAGGACATCTGCAGCTCCGTGAACATCTCGTCCCTCGTCTTACGTTTTCTCTTTCTAATGTTCACGAGCCTCTGCGAAGGAGAAACATTTGCAGCTGGTGGAGGAGAAGGGAGAGGTGGTTAAAAAAGACACATTTTAGGGAACAATGGGTACACTCTTTCATTACAAGGTCGCATATTTCGGCTTGCAGGCAGCCATCGTAGGCCACAGTGTTTTGGCTTATTTAACCTTCTTAACATGCGGGAAAGGTTGCAAACAGCAGCGCATTTCCCATCTCAAGGATGAATTGGGTTGTCCATTTAAAATGGGGTTTCAATGTAAAAGGAGGGGGCTGCGGTTTCCCGGTTAACATGCGGCACAAACACAAGTAAACCACCCCCCCCCCCACACACACACACACTTCTCTCTGGGGATAACTCTTCCCCCCCCCCCCCCACCGCATGGTTAACAGCGGGGAACATTTCTGGTCCGAATAGCAGGAACGGGCGCCTCTGAATGTCCCCCTTAATAAAATCACCCCATTTCAACCAGGAGAGCTTTCTGGAGATGTCCCTGGAGGATTTCCGCTCCATCCCCATACACGTTAACAGACTTGCTTGCTTTTTTTTTGTAATGTTTACAAATATTTACAAAGTTACACTCACCAGAGGTCTCCTGTGTGCCCTGAGGGTCTTGGGTGAGTTCGGGGGTTACTGGTTCCAGGTCCAGTGTCACAAACATATCCTGGCTGTTGGGGAAACCGGTTTCTCCGCTTCCTTGCTGCTGTGAGCTACCTACAGTACCTCCATCGTCATCTTCCTCGTTCCCCGAACCGTCTTCCCTGTGTGTTTCTCCAGTGAGAGAGTCATAGCACACGGTTGGGGTAGTGGTGGCTGCACCCCCTAGGATCGCATGCAGCTCCGCGTAGTAGCGGCAAGTTTGCGGCTCTGCCCCGGACCTTCCGTTTGCTTCTCTGGCTTTGTGGTAGGCTTGCCTTAGCTCCTTAATTTTCACGCGGCACTGCTGTGTGTTCCTGTTATGGCCTCGGTCCTTCATGGCCTTGGAGATCTTTTCTAATACTTTTCCATTTCTTTTACTGCTACGGAGTTCAGCTATCACTGCTTCATCTCCCCATATGGCGAGCAGATCTCGTACCTCCCGTTCGGTCCATGCTGGAGCTCTTTTGCGATCCTGGGAGGACTCCATGACGGTTACCTGTGCTGATGAGCTCTGCGTGGTCACCTGTGCTCTCCACGCTGGGCAAACAGGAAATGAAATTCAAACCTTCGCGGGTCTTTTTCTGTCTACCTGGTCAGTGCATCTGAGTTGAGAGCGCTGTCCAGAGCGGTCACAATGAAGCACTGTGGGATAGCTCCCGGAGGCCAATAACATCGAATTCCGTCCACACTACCCCAATTCCGACCCGCAAAGGCCGGTTTTATCGCTAATCCCCTCGTCGGAGGTGGTGTAAAGAAACCGGTTTAAAGGGCCCTTTAAGTCGAAAGAAAGGGCCTCGTTGTGTGGACGTGTCCAGGCTTAATTCGGTTTAACGCTGCTAAAGTCGACCTAAACCCGTAGTGTAGACTAGGCCTGAGATAGTTAAGTGAAGTTCTAGGATAAATGGGGTGGGGGGGAGTTCAAGGACACTTATTTTCCTTGTACAGGAGACACAAAGACCTTATCATACAGAGGCCAACTATACTTGATGTTACAGTGGTACTGGAATTACTGTTTGAGTATTCTAATGGAAAGTCAATTGCTAGACCATATTATTCATGGTGAAGTGCTTGCAATGACTCTGAAGTGCTTGTTTTAGAAGTTAGAGTTTGCCTTCTGACATTATTTTAGAAATCTCTAGAAACTACTGTAGAAAAAAACATTCTGTGAACACAGAGTGGTCAAATCTAAGTTGTAGAGAAAAAATGGTAACTCGTCACACATGTCTTGTGAGTCACTCTTGCACATTACCAACTTCAGTCTTTAAACTCCCTTAATAGACTGCAGCATGAGTAATGTGTGAATTAACAGTATAGCATCTGGTCCTATGTGCAACAGCTAGGCAGACACTTAAATTGTATTCCAGGAGGAATGGCTAATGACATCATTGGTGTGTTGCGCATAGAGACAGAGCAGTAGGGTCACATTTTTAAGTGTTCAGCATCTCACACTTGGGGCCAGATTTCTTTTGACAATCAGCACCTAGTATGCTGAATTCCTTTGACAATCTGGCCGCAATTGCAAGTGGAGAAAAACTGCAATATTATGGTCTTGCTTTCTTGAAGATCTGGCTCTCTGTGAACCACAGGGTTTGATTCTGCCCCTAGTGAAATTTAAGCAAGATTTTAGTTTTGCAAAAACTAAAGGAAGAACATTTTAATTACATACCAAACAGCTTTTCAATAGGTATACTCTAAAAACTCATTTGTTCATAGTTCTTACAAAACTAAATTCATGACATTTCTCCAGTACTGTCTCTCTGTACCAACTGCATATGACAAGTAGAATAGCTTAATTTTGCCACAAGTATTCTGCTTCACATGTCACCCAACTGGGTTTGGAGGATATTTAGTCCAGTAACTAAAGGATTAACTATATCTTAGTGCATACAAGTAAGTGGTCAGATTCCTTTTGGCTACAAATACCTGGGGGGGAAAAAGGGTGAGAGAACCTTGTTGCAATTAAAGTAAGCTACCATTGTTGGTAATTAGGCTAGAGATAGATATGCAAGCTCAGTTTAAGAATTGCTAAGTGTTCCTAAACTAGACAGACTGCTGTTTTGATTTCAGTAATTAATCTTCCAACAGAGAGTTAAATTTTAAGGAAATTGAAGGGGATGCTCTGATTTCAATACTGAATGCATGTGAATAAACACACAATATACTTTTTGTTTGTTTGTTTGTTTGTTTTCGTAGGAAATAGCTATTTGGCATAATCAGTGTAGTGTAAGTCAACAGGAGAGTGGGCCACCAGATGTCACTGAAGTACGAAAAAGCAGCATGTATTTGTTACACTATAGAATGCGGTCCAAGGTTCCTGTTGTATTTCATATCACCTTCACGCTTCAGTCAGACAATGGGCTGCTGTGGGCCAGCGTCACTATTAATAAGTCACACACTTTTTAAAGAGTGTAACACTCAGAAACCATGACTGTTAATCTGCCCTGGCATTATTCAACTAAACCCAGACACTGAACATTACAGCCACTGAAACGGTGTCTCTGGGAGTGTTAGAAGTTTGGATGCAGCCACATGGTTATGTTTTCAATAGCTAAGTTTCTCCTTTAAAGCAACGCTTTAGTAATTCAGGCTTCTCTAGGTTTTGTTTTTTAAGGCAGCTTATGTTTTGGGCCTAATATTACACGCGTTTAAGTTAGTTTAAGGTTTTTCAAAAGTGTTTGTAAAAATATTGTCCTGGGGTGTTGGAAAGTCAAAAAGCACCATTGTTCTAGTGCTTAACTAGAAAGTGAGGCTGATTGTAAACAGGAAGTGAAACAGACCAGTTGAGTTTCACTATTTAAGCTAAGCAAAGCAAAGAACATATGCAGTTAACCAAAATTTAAAAATGAAAATGCCTTCATAGATTTAGCTATCCATTGTTTTTATTTTAAGCATCCCTTCAAAACAAGGGCAAGATGGATCTATTGCTCTATTCATTGTATAGAGTCACTGCCCCACCCTATCCAATTTGTTACCCAATCGAGTCGTCTGTGCTTCAGGAGCAGGCACTGAAGGGAAGGCTACTCAGGACCCACCTCCACTTCTGATAGTCTAAATCCCCTCTTGCTTGGGACTCCCTCCCACACTCACACAACTTCAGGTTCTGTTGGCTCCAGGGCACGTCCTGCATTGCCACAGGATTCTGAACCTCAGCTACTGCACGTGTTGCCAAGTACCTAGCGTAAGAGATATATAGAGCAGATATGTCTTGAAGGACCAATAACTACTAACTCCTTCTGGCCCTCAAGAAATTAGAAAAGCTGTCCATCTCTACTCATCCCAAAGTAGGAGCCAGAGCCACCTAGAAGTAAATAAAAAAATGGTTCACACCATGTGAGACACAATCTAGGGACTCACAAATCAGCCAAAGTTGTATGTTCCTCTCCCCAAGAATAGAAACTAAAAGGGGTAAATGAGAGTACTGTTAATCACCTATTCAAGAATCGCTCATAATCGGCATATTGATAAAACCTCTTTCTCCCTCCCAACCTAATTAGAAAAAACTCCATGTTACCAAGCAAGGGTAACATCCTGCTCTCCCATGCAAAGCAGCCCAGAGCACATTGGGCCTGTAATCTAGGGGGTCATCTTTGACACTGCCCTCTCATTAGGCTCACACTTCCAGGCCATATCTAATTCTTATTACTTATTTCTGTTAAAATTCTATGGATCTGGCCTTTCCTCTCTGCACTCCATCAACATCGCTCAGCCAGGCCCTCATCTTGCTTCTCAACTCTGCTATCTTCCACTGAAATTGCTGCTATTAAGATTTCACACACCCTCAGATCCCTCCATCCACTCCTCTTTTCCAATGTCAGCCCAAAGTTTGTCTTTACTTTTATGGCCCTTCAAGGTTTAGCCTTACCCTATCAGTTTTTCTGGACATGACAGCCATCATCACTGCTCTACAAAAGATGCCAGCCTATACTGCCCATTAGTATTTCTCCCCTCAAGACTTTAATGTTCTCAAATGCTCCCATTATGCTTGGGGAAATCTCCATTAAAAATAAAAATCCCAAAATTAAACTATCACTTCATGACTGACCTCTGCTATGATGCCTACACAATGCTGCCATCTGATAAAGGCTACGTAATACAACTGCTTGTTATACAACAGATTAACTTTTACCTAGTCATGCCCCCTCCTTATTTGTCTCTTTCATTTACACATCTTACTTAAACACAAATACAGAGTGAAAGCTCTGGAACAGACTTCAAGCAGAGTGCCCCAAGGGTCGCTCCTGGGGCCGGTTTTGTTTAATATCTTTATTAATGATCTGGAGGATGGTGTGGACTGCACTCTCAGCAAGTTTGCAGATGACACTAAACTAGGAGGCGTGGTAGATACACTAGAGGGTAGGGATCGGATACAGAGGGACCTAGACAAATTAGAGGATTGGGCCAAAAAAACCCTGATGAGGTTCAACAAGGACAAGTGCAGAGTCCTGCACTTAGGACGGAAGAATCCCATGCACTGCTAGACTAGGGACCGAATGGCTAGGTAGCAGTTCTGCAGAAAAGGACGTAGGGGTCACAGTGGACGAGAAGCTGGATATGAGTCAACAGGGTGCTCTTGTTGCCAAGAAGGCTAACGGCATTTTGGGCTGTATAAGTAGGGGTATTGCCAGCAGATCGAGGAACGTGATCGTTCCCCTTTATTCGACGTTGGTGAGGCCTCATCTGGAATACTGTGTCCAGTTTTGGGCCCCACACTACAAGAAGGATGTGGAAAAATTGGAAAGAGTCCAGCGGAGGGCAACAAAAATGATTAGGGGGCTGGAGCACATGACTTACGAGGAGAGGCTGAGGGAACTGGGATTGTTTAGTCTCCAGAAGAGAAGAATGAGGGGGGATTTGATAGCAGCCTTCAACTACCTGAAGGGGGGTTCCAAAGAGGATGGAGCTCGGCTGTTCTCAGTGGTGGCAGATGACAGAACAAGGAGCAATGGTCTCAAGTTGCAGTGGGGGAGGTCCAGGTTGGATATTAGGAAACACTATTTCACTAGGAGGGTGGTGAAGCACTGGAATGCGTTACCTAGAGAGGTGGTGGAGTCTCCTTCGTTGGAGGTTTTTAAGGCCTGGCTTGACAAAGCCCTGGCTGGGATGATTTAGTTGTGGATTGGTCCTGCTTTGAGCAGGGGGTTGGACTAGATGACCTCTTGAGGTCCCTTCCAACCCTGATATTCTATGATTCTATGTTTGTGCATTACCTGACCCAACAGGACTCCTAGGTACTAATACAATGCAAATACATAGTTCCTTGCCCAATATCACACCTGCCCCCCATGTTTTACTCTCCACTTGGGAGTTAAAACTTAAATAGCTGTGTCACGCAAAAGAGTCACGAGCCATTAAATCCTTCTATGGCAGCAGAGAGTTAGAACCTGTTTATTGTAGGCCAGGGGTTGGCAACCTTTCAGAAGTGGTGTGCTGAATCTTCATTTATTCACTCTAATTTAAGGTTTCGCGTTGCCAGTAATACATTTTAAAGTTTTTAGAAGATCTCTTTCTATAAGTCTATAATATAGAACTAAACTATTGTATGTAAAGTGAATGAGGTTTTTAAAATGTTTAAGAAACTTCGTTTAAAATTAAATTAAAATGCAGAGCCCCCCGGACCGGTGGCCAGGTCCCGGGCACTGTGAGTGCCATTGAACATCAGCTCGTGTGCCACCTTCAGCATGCATGCTATAGGTTGCCTACCCCTGTTCTAGGCTGTAGGCATTAATCCATACCTGCAATTAGATATTTTCTTAAACTATTTTGAACCTGGCAGACACAATTGAGAATCTCCAGAAGAATATACGCAATATGTGGTAATAGCTAGAATGGGTCTCCTGCAACTCAGCTGCCAAGCCATAGAAGCTTTATGCACTTAGGAAGTCGTTTGTTTTACCTGGAGTGATTAACTCACTGACCGAGTTCAGCTTGGATACTATTCACTGAAAAACTGTCCTACCCACCCTGGCATCCACAGAACACTGGTGTAACAGGAGGCAGCTGACGAAGAGGTGGTAAGCCCACCAAAGTAATGCTGAGTTAGCTAGCTAAGATTTGTGGAAGACTCACACTATTGCAACTACGGCAGCGTATTTCTGCCAGCTTCATTAAATCCAGTTAAAAGGCTGCTCTCAGACATGACATGCCTGGAGACATAGAGAGGAGAGTTTACAGACAACTGGTGTAAAGACACTGGTTTTGCTTGAAATGATTTTCCACCATTTACTATTAATGCTTTTTAATATATTTTTGTCTACATTTACCTTCTTAGGGCCAAAGACTCTGCCATATTAGTTTAAAGTTTGCTGTTTCGGTGAGCAGCCTTGAAGGTGTAAGCCAGTTTGCCAGGATAGTCTCAGAAAGGTAACCCAAAAGAGCCAGTTTGTTTACAAACCACAAACAAGCCTGAGAGCTTTTGCCTAGATCCAAATCACCTCCACTGCACAGATCCCAAGACAGAGATTAATTGACTCACTCAGGATCAAGCAGCAAAATCTGTAGCCGAACTGGCACTGAAGGGCTAGGAATGGATCCATCTCTTCTGTTTGCAAGAGGAAAGAAGACATATGCTCCCGATAACCTCTTTCCCACAGCTACAGCAAGAAAAATTAGAGCTGTGCATGTGAATCCAAAGGCAGACAAGAATCACGTTTGCAGTACTGGGGTGTTTAATTTTACTACACATTTGATAATGATAGGATAGAAGCTTAGTTTTTGTAAAGAGACTATGTGATTTTTAAATCTGAATGTTAGTATTCTGCTGCAATTATCTGCAATGTGGGTGGCAGCGTGACCAAATTCAAGAGTTCACTGCATGGAAAGAACGGAAGATGAGATGTGATGCAACTCGGGGGAAAAGGCAGCCTCGTACATGAGGTGAGTGGGGGGGAACTAACCTGAAAGGTTCAATAGGAAGGTGATATATGGAAAGCAGTAGCAACTACAAGTGAGCCGAAGAGGCAGTGTTTGAATCTGATCCAATTTAGATGAGGGTTTGGGTTCCACAGGCAAGATTTTTGAGATGTCACCTTGATCTGTATTTGAACCACATTTAGAAAACAGAGCCCTTCCAATTTTGGATCCAACCCAGCACCAAGAACACTGGAGCTGTTGGATCCAGACATTAGAATCTGATGCATGTCTGAAGAGACGGAAATTTGATTTGCTATTTGAACCAACATCAAGCAATGCCAGATGTGGCAATTAAGAGGGACAGAAAGTTACAGAAGTCTGCAATGTGAAATAGTATGAAAGTGACAGTAATTTGGGACTTCAGAAGCTGAAAACTGAGAACCAACATGACATGATCAGACTACCAGCAAGTTCCCTGCAGACCATGGGAGATAGTTTGGAAACCACTGTTTCAGTTCATTCAAGTCCTGGTTGATTTGGCTTTGCTTTCCTGGGCTATCATGGCATGAAATGAAGATGTGTGAGGGTCTGAATTGCGCAAGCTAGCAGACTTATTTAAAGTTAGTCTTCTGAGTACAGTATACTTCACAAATAACATCTTTTTATAAAAATGTTCTGATAAGACAAGAAGTCAGACTGGTCTTTAGTACTGACATATATGGGGAAAATATCCTCTTCAAACCAATCTTCACATTTTGTGAGCACAATGATTACTAATTTTTAGCCATCCCATTCTTGTTTGTTTTCACCATAGTCGATTGTGGGACAATTTCTCCTCCATTATATTAATCAATCCCGCTGACTTCACTGGCATTACATATGCGCCAGACAAATGAGATTTGGTTTTGTATTTGCGGTAGATAATTTTTTTGTAAACTTTCTAGTGTGCATTAGTTATTTGTACATACCAATAAGATGGGCCTTAACTAGCGGTAGAGCCAAGCTTCAACAAAGTTAAGGGGATGTTTAGACAGGAGGGTTTATTTCAGACCTATCTACTATTGCCAACGGAAAGAGAACTAAAATGTTACTTTACCAAAACTTTATACAGTACTGCAGCCTTATTTGAATAAGCCCCACATGATGCTTCTTAACTACTCCCGTACAACTCTGACTTCAGTGGAGTTACATGTGTTTAGCACTCAAATTTGCTCTGAATTCCCTTCCACCCACATTTAACGCAGGCAAGCTCCCAACACAGTCCCACTACCCTTTTTCCCCAGCAAGAAAAATCTTGACTGATTTGCTGTGAAAGCATTTGCCATAACTTCAACTGAAGGAGGAAGTTCCATCTAGCTGGAATTCTGCTTTCTGTTCTATCTGGGATTCATTCAAGCATAGAATAAGAGCAGATGATAATTTATGTAAGCCAATAAAAGTTGGCCAATATCTACAATGCCTAAGGATATTATTTTGATAACCAATTTAACTAGTCTTCATGGGACTCCCCATTTTGGAAGACAGCACTGGTAACATTTTTCAGCCTAGGACCACCATTTATCTGGTATTCACATAGCTAGCTGAAATAAAAACAAATCCATTTCTGAAAACCGTAAGGACGCCCTCCCGTCACAAATCAAAGTTTCAAAATATAGTTGTGAAACTCACATGGAAACCACAGCATTGAATGTCTTAACAATACTGCTTAATTTTTGTTTGGACCATTTTTGTACCTGGAGAGAGACTGGAAGGACCATTTAGAGATCACTGCAGTCTTGGTCACTTATCCATTGTGTTCTCTCTTAATTAAGATGCAACAACAGATAAGGAGTGAACAGATAAGGCTGAAGCCCCAGATCCCCGCCGGTGCCTCTCGCAGGGCTGAAGCCGGGACTCTCAGGAGGCGCAGGGCTGAAGCCCTAATCCCTGGCGCCCTCCATGGGGCTGAAATCCCGATCCCAGGCACCCCCTGGGTTGTTTCTGTATTCAAAAGAGTATTAATAAAGTTTATATTCTTAAATACTTTTTTCTTATGACAGTGATATTGTGCAATATAGGGAAACTGTTAAACGCTTACTGTTTCCAGTCCATTTTTACATGTATCAGCTTATACGACAGGTGTGGTACGGGGCGGGACTTGGACCCATTCTGGGCACTACCAAAAATGATACAAACCTGCCGCCAACTGGTGCCATGGAACAGGCAGCTGCAGAATTCCCTCCTCTCCTGCTGGTGCCCTGGGTTGAAGCTGCTCCTCAGCTCCGGATTCCCAGCCCCCTTTGCTCCCACAGAGGCAGCCAGTAAGAGCCGTCGGGGTGGGGAGACCCGGCTCTGTGGCTGGCAGACCCCTCTGGGAACAGGGACCACAGGGGAGCCCTCCTAGCACACAGCCCCTAGTACTCCTCTCTTACACCCTCCCTGGACCCTGAGCTACCCCTTGTTTGCACACAGCCCCTAGCCACCCCCTCCTGGCACTCACAGCCACCCCGTGTGCACACAGCCCCAGCTACCCCCTCTCTGCACCTTGAGTTACTTACCCCCTGTGTGCACGCAGCCCCTAGCTACCCACGCCCTGCACCGAGCTACCCCCCTGCCTGCACCTTACCCCCCTCCCTGCACTCTGAGCTATCCCTCTGCCTGCACACAACCCCTAGCTGCGCCCGAAGCTATTTTCAAACTTTTTGAGCTAAGCCCCCCCCTACCTTTGAGTTATAATTTTTGGTTGCACCCCCTCCCCCAACCCAGACAGGTGGGTGGCCTGCTGAAGTGAGTGAGCGGGTGGAGGTGGCACTCCTTCCCTGGAGCGCTGGTCCGTGCTCCCCCCAAATAGAAGTCAAACTACGCCTATGCCCAAGGCCCCTGCTCTTAGGCCTCCACCAGGCCCTGGACTTTTCATAGCACGTCAAGGGGGGCCTCACAGAGAAAAAGTTGAGAACCCCTGCTCTAGAATGTTATGACACTGCAAGGGTAGAAGACAGAGCCTTCTGTATAGAACTATGTAGGTAAGCAACTGAAAACAATATTTGTTCTAACCTAACTGTGGCAAGTATTTAAACCAACATTAATTATAACTGAAGTAAATGCAAGTATAAGGTAAGACCAATATCATGTAGTGTTCCCAAAATATTTTAATCCCTAAAAGGGTTTTAATTTTCCAGGTGCAGACCATTAAGTGGCAGAACTACAAGCAAGAAAAACAATGAAATGTTTGACAACATCCCTGAAGAGCTAGCCAACATGGAAGTGGATTCATATACATGTCATCTATAGTTTCACCACGGAAAGTTCTTCTGGCAGTTCTTCACCAGGCCTTCTTGTAACATTAGATGTAACCAACCACACCTATATTGGGTATGATTCACCATTGCATATATCTGCCTTTAGAGAGTCTTTTACATTCATAAAGCCCTTTTCATCCCAAATTCCTACACAAGTTATATACAGCATCACTGGAAGGATATCCAGTATGGAGGGCAGCCTACAATTTATTGCTTGAGAGTGAGAAGGAAAGGGAAGTTTTGGCCACTGACTAGTGTGCTCTATACTTACCATTATACTGACCATGATTATGCTCTTTTATGAAGTGTCCATTTTCTACACCCAAGTCATTTACTGATAAAGTTCAGAAAAGCCACAGCCAGCTAGAACGCAGCTATTTATGGATAGTATATATTTTATTCCATAAACACAAGAGCTGTCACTGAGAGGGGAAGAATGGTCCAAAAGTTATGGTGCAAGCCTGAGAATCTGATTCAATTCCCTGCTTTGCCACAAATATCTTGTCTGACTTTGGGCAAGTCACTTAGTCTCTGTGCCTCAGGTCCCCATCTGTAAAATGAGGATAACAGTACTACCCTCAGAGGAGTGAGGAGAGGATAAATACATTAAATTGTGACACTCATATGGTCCCCACTACTGTCTTCATCTAGTAGGCTCCAAGGTATAACGTGTTTTTAGAATTCCTTGCGTGGTTCTTAGTGCTTTGTTTTGCATACTGTTCCTTTTGTATGAATTGTTGTAATGATCCTTGAAGATAATGGTCTAGAAGATAAACCACAGATACATATCTAGGTCTTCAGCATTGCTATGACTTGCAAGCAAACAATCATCAACATGAATGGTCCATTGACATGATTCCAGATATAAACATGCATGTGGTATACATTCAAACTCTCTGAGTGCTTAAAGGAAGTCTTCCTTTATGAGTCAACAGTGTGCCCTTGTTGCCAAGAAGGCTAGCAGCATTTTGGGCTGTATAAGTAGGAGCACTGCCAGCAGATTGAGGGACGTGATCATTCCCCTCTATTCGACATTGGTGAGGCCTCATCTGGAGTACTGTGTCCAGTTTTGGGCCCCACACTACAAGAAGGATGTGGAAAAATTGGGAAAAGTCCAGCGGAGGGCAACAAAAATGATTAGGGGGTTGGAGCACATGACTTGTGAGGAGAGGCTGAGGGAACTGGGATTGTTTAGTCTGCAGAAGAGAAGAATGATGGGGGATTTGATAGCTGCTTTCAACTACCCGAAAGGGGGTTCCAAAGAGGATGGATCTAGACCGTTCTCAATGGTACCAGATGACAGAACCAGGGCCGGCTCCAGACACCAGCTTCTCAAGCAGGTGCTTGGGGCAGCCGCCCCGGAGAGGGGCGGCATGTCCAGGTATTCAGCGGCAATTCGGCGGACAGTCCCTCACTCCGCCTGGGAACGAAGGCTCTCCCACCGAATTGCCACCGCAGATCACGATCGCGGCTTTTCTGTTTGTTTGTTTGTTTGTTTTGTTTTGGCTGCTTGGGGCGGCCAAAACCCTGGAGCCGGCCCTGGACAGAACGAGGAGTAATGGTCTCAAGTTGCAGTGGGGGAAGTTTAGGTTGGACATTAGGAAACACTATTTCACTAGGAGGGTGGTAAAGCACTGGAATGGGTTACCTGGGGAGGTGGTGGAATCTCCTTCCTTAGAGGTTTTTACGGTCAGGCTTGACAAAGCCCTGGCTGGGATGATTTAGTTGGGGATTGGTCCTGCTTTGAGCAGAGGGTTGGACTAGATGATTTCTTGAGGTCCCTTCCAACCGTGATATTCTATGATTCATCTATTCCTCCAGGCAGGTTGAGAACTGTCTCTGAGAATGTGCTATTCTGATTGGAAGCAAATCAACACCTTGGCTGCAATCCACACGCTCTGAAACTTAACTCATTTGTTTATCTACAATATATTTTTGCGCCCCCATTTTCCCTTAGTTCAGGTCTACACAGGAAGACATCACTAGAGGGACCTAAATGCAGTCCACGGTAACTAGTCTCATTTCTGGAGTACTGTATCATTCCAGGTTATCATATTGTTTGTCTGCATTTAGTCATCTCGTACAACCTCAGTATTTCTATGGCTGTAGAATTTTAAATACAATAGTGATAAACAAGCATGGTTAGGGGTTTACTCATGTGATATGCCACTACTGGATTCTTGTTTCTATTTTTCAGTAGTAAAAACCTATTTTCATAGTGTAAGCAGGGTCTGAATGAATGCTTCCCGGACAATTAGCTGGGAGCGGGAGAGACTTGGGTGTGTTTATGTAAATACAGATTGCTCCTGCTCTGCTTAGATATTCAGCACATAGAGCAGTGTCAAAGTAATCAATGAATAGCTCCTATCCTGCAGGCTGGGCTTTGTGACCAGGAACACAGGGTTGCAGCACCACTCAGGTTTGGCCTGGCTGTGCCTCCATCAGGAGCTGGCCCTGCCTGTGCCCAAGGTAAGCGTGGGGCAGGCTCACTCTCAACCCCAGGGCCTAGCCCTGTGGAACACAGGAGCCACTTCTGCCTAAAGTGAATGTGGGGCAGGCTCACTCTCCAGCTGTGCTCTCACCCCCACATCCCTTGGCCCCATCTAGGCCAGGATTAGGGTTGCGGTGCCAGGGTGGAGGATTTGTCAGTGCATTTTTTATCAAAAATCACCAAGCAGTCACTAAACCCATGACTTTCACTAAATTTACCACAACTGCTCTGTGACTTTTTATTTTAAAAAATGATGTGACAAATCTGCCACCCTACTCGTGATGAGACATCAGGCATGATCCCAGACTCAGATTGCTAGAATAGGAGCATGATCAGGCCCAGGATAATCTGCTGTTATGAGTCTCTGGGGGTCACAAGATATTATGTGGCAGGGCTTTGTGGTCAGCATACTAACCCAAGAAGGAAGGATGGTCCAGTGACTAGGGGACTAGCCTAGGACTCCAGAGACCTGGGTTCAAGTCTCTGCTCTGTCACAGTCTCCCTATGTATCATAGGCAAGTTTCTATGCCTCCGTTCCACATCTGTAAAACGTGGGTGTTGTGAGGATAAACATATGAAGGACTATGAGGTGCTCAGATACTATAGTGATGGAGGTAATATAAACACCTAAGATAGACAAACCACAAAGAAAGACCTGCTGAGATTCTTATTTTGAGTGAGCTCTCATTTGGCCTTACTTTTAAGACGTTTCTGAAAATACCTCATTCTCTTGGAACAGTGGCTTTTGCAGTGTATCAACCAGAAATCAAAGTTGAAACACCTTGACAACCCTGCCCACATGGCCTATAGTCAACTACTTGCAGGATCACTAAATACTCATAGGATTGGCTACCAAAGCAGACACTTCTTTTTTGTTGTCCCCTCTTCCATCTAGCATCCATATCTAAATATAAATAAGTATGAACATGGCCTCTAAAGGTACACTGTACTTGACACAAGATTCCATACGATTACAGAGATTTAGGCATTGTTTTCTTCCCTACCCAAAGATATGTTGGCTGTTCCCCACCTTGAAACTGCACCAGACAATTGTTTTGTCACTGTGTTATTTCATGTTTCTGAAACAAAGGGTCAAGATGCCAATACCAGAATTTTATTGTCATGGTGTTTCTGCTACTTCGGCTCTAACCGAGTTGTCTGCTAGAGTTTGACAGGATGGAGTTGTAACCTGTAGTCTCTTCCAAACATATAGAAGAAACCCACATCCAAGTAAATTGAAAAGGCAGGTATAATAGTGTGGCTTACTTGTATTTTAAATGGAGTATTAGCAGGTACTTGTCTGCTTTGTTCTTGTGAGCAGGCAGCATACTGAAGTTTGAGTGTTGAATGTATATTTTCCTTTGGTGAAAAATGATGGTCTCTGCTGCTATTCCGACTCATTTAGGGATAGGCAGTTATGGTCTCCCTTTTTATTCTGTTTCTGTAAGGAAGGTCAGAAAACAGGCCTTATAAATAATCTACTCAATTATTGTCTCTAATATACCCCATTGGCCTCCAATGTAGTAATCCTTAGCTTTCAGCCATGATACCTTGTGAAGCAACCTTGTTGTTTCATAAACTAAAGACGTTCTAAAGCTGAACATGATCCATATGCTTGATCCTACAGCTTTACAGGCTGACTACCGTATTGACTACAGTGGGACTACCTATCTGAATAAAGGCTATAAGGATTTACCAATGTAAATGACATGTTAAATGGAGCTGAGAAGGACTTTGTTTTTAAAGCCCAGGACAGTCACAGAAGATGAGAATTCCAATTTAGGAATACTCTGACCCTCAGTAGGTCACTTAGCCTCCATGCTTCAATTTTCCAGTCTGTAATATAGTGATTTTCCTTACCTCACAGGGCTTGTTCTCCTGCGGCTTAGTTCACTTGTGTTGGTGAAATGTGTTCAGGCCCATTGCATGAAGATGCTCCTGGAAAAAACAGAAGTTAAAGAAACAAGTGTAAGCTGGTGGAGTGATTCAACTGGTTGAACAGACAATTATAACTCAAGCCGCCTGTGTTTCTCTTCCCCCTTCAGAGCATAATAGCTGCAAAAACAAAAACAAACTAATTTTACATGACCAGAAATCAAACCCAGAAGAACCCAACACTTGAGCATGACCTGAGCACCAAAGTAGCCAGACAGCAAACCTTCCTCCACAAGGCATTCTCCCTTTGGTCCCGCCCACACTCTCCCCAGCAGCTGACCTTATAGAGTTTCCTTCCCTTGGGCACCTGTGGAAACTGAGGGCTGGTCTACACTTAGTCCGGACTTCGGACTAAGGTACGCAAATTCAGCTACGTTAATAACGTAGCTGAATTCGAAGTACCTTACTCCGGACTTACCGCGGTCCAGACGCGGCCGGAAGTCTCCCCCCGTCGACGCCGCGTACTCCTCTCGGCGAGCTGGAGTACCGGCGTCGATTGTGAGCACTTCCGGGATCGATCCCAGAACATCGATGGCGTGCCTCCGGACCAGCCGGTAAGTGAAGACTAGGCCTTAGTCAGGAGTTACTAGGTCTGCGTCTACACTAGAAAAAGTTATACTGATTTAACCTTTGGTTAGGGGTGCAATTTTTTACCTATATAGTTATATCAATGTAAGTGCAAGGGTGAAAGCAGTTAAACTAGTGTAGCTTAGTTTGCCTCCCAGCCTGGAATAAGCACTTTTATGTTGGTATAACTGCATCCACAGTAGGGGGCTTTGCAGATTTAACTATGCCAGTATTGTTAAAGTGCAAAATCTTTTCTAGAATAGACAAGGCCTCACTGCTAGCTGATGACCTCTTGGGACTACGCTATACAAAGTCACACCCAGAGCCATTACTCCCATTGGTCTCTGTAGGAATACTCCTTGGGTACAGATTGAAAGATACAGTACTGACAAATACCAGGAAAAAAAAGTTACTTGCCATGCATAGAAGAGAGTGAGTGAGTGAGTGAGTGTGTGTGTGTGCACCAAGTTTGAGATAAGCTGTTGACAATAATGTGTGTACACTTTTAAAATGATATTTGTTTCTCCAAGGCTCTGTGCTACTGCAATAGAAGATGCAACCCATATTACAGTTTTTTTAGTGTCATGCAGTCAAATATCATTCAGACAGACGATTTTCTATCATTGCAGTTAATTTTGGCCAGCTATCATTTTAAAAGCTTCACAATTTATGCCTGTAATGTACAAGGAAGACAAGCACTAGGGCTGTAAGTACGGGTATCTCTAGAGTGCATTTTTGGAGGAGACAATGGGTAACAAATCAATTCAGATGAAAAGAGGACAACAGTCCTAACTACCTAGCGCACTAGTGCAGTCTTCTCTTTCTATAACTTTTCCACTCATGACAGTTACAGGGAACTACTGGCTCAAATTTGGTGTCTCTCCTTCCTCTCCTGATTACATGAATGTACAGCAGCATCCCCATTTTACAGAGAGTTGAAGAATGCTAAGTATTTTAACAACAGAAGTGCTTTAATCTACACAAAACCCCCACGAGCTAGGTAATAATCCCATTATACAGTTGAGGAAACTGAGGCCGGGCTGTTAAGTGACCAGCCAATGACCAGAAAAGGAGTCAATACCAAAGCTGGTATTTTAACTCCTGGCTCCCGGCCCTCTCGTCAGACCATGTCATATTCTCATTTAGAGAAGTATAGCCTCTTATTTTTTTCAAATGAGAATACTTAAATTGTGTCCTTCTAACAACATACCAACCTCAGACAAGCCAAATCTAAACACTGACTACCCTATATTTCTTCTCCTTGAATTCACTTGATAGATTGCAAAGTGCTATAAAACTGGATGTCTTTTGAGTTAGACCAGACTTTGCAAGTGGGGAAGCAAAAATCTTTCCAAATTCACCTTAAAAAAAAAAAAAGGATCACAAGGCTTCATCCATTGATGAATTAATCCTTACAACACACTTTAGTACCCCCTTTTAGACATGAGGATATGGTGAGATGTAATGGCAGGTCCAAGGCCATCAAAAGAGTCAAACTCAAAATTTCTTATGCCTATTCCCTTCTAATGTATCCCCAGTTTTACACTGGTATAACCACTAACTTCAGTGGCATTATACTAGGGCTGTCGATTAATCGCAGTTAACTCACGTGATTGAGTAAAAAAAATTTATTGCGATAAAAATTTAATCACGATTAATAGCACTGTTAGACAATAGAATACCAATTGGAACTGGGGACAGAGAATGTCTGAAAAATCAAGACCAGACTGTATCAAGTTGGACATCTGTCACATGAGCTGCAGGGGTGGCACCTGTGGACGGGTGAGCGTGCAGCAGAGCCACCTGGCCGCGCCTCTGTGTAGGAGCCAGAGCGGGGACATGCTGCTGCTACCAGGAGCTGCTTGAGGTAAGTGCCGCCCATAGCCTGCATCCCTGAGCCCCAGCCCTGATCCCCCTCTCACCCTCCGAACCCCTCGGTCCAGCCGGGAGCACCCTTCTGTACCCCAAACGCCTCATCCCCAACCCCACCTCAAAGCCTGCACCCTCAGCCAGAGCCCTCATCCCCGTGCCCCAACCCCAGCCCTGATCCCCCTCCCACACCCTGAACTCCTCATTTCTGGCCCCACCCCAGAGCCCGCACCCTCAGCCAGAGCCCTCACCCCCTCCCACACCCCAACCCCCAATTTTGTGAGCATTCATGGCCTGCCATACAATTTCCATACCCAGTTGTGGCCCTCAGTCCAAAAAGTTTGCCCACCCCTGCTCTGGAAGTAAGTTCAAACTCCCACTTCAAAGGAGGCACTTCAAGAATCTGTGCATTGGTTCACTTCTGGCATCAGATAAGGACCTTGTTATAAGTGGCTGAGTAATTCTGTTTTAGCAGAATACTAGACACAGGGCTGTGAGCCAGACAAATACCGATAATCCCTTTGTGGGTTGTGGCCACAGAAGCAATAGAGAGAAGACTGCTTTAATTATGACCTAATCCTACACTCCTTTCTCATTGATTGCAAATGGGAATTGTATGAAAGGACTAAAACTGCTGTATTGTCCAGCCCCCTCACCCCCATCATCATCTTGTTTCTCTTCCTCCCCACCCAAGTCACTCCACTCTACTCTTCCCCTCCCAAAATATCTCCCATACGAGAACCAGAACTTGAGTAGTATGGAACACTGCTATGCTCATTAAGGCATAACAAGCTGGTGCCAATTACATTAGATGCAAGCCAGAAGTAAATATTCCATGTGGGTATGTCTACACAGCAAAAACCCTGTGAGTCTCAGAGCCCAGGTCAATTGACTCAGGCTCGTAGAGCTTGTGCTGCAGGGCTAAAAAGAGCAGTGTAGACATTCGGGCTCAGGCTGGAGCCAGTGTCTGAAACTTGGCAAGGGGGAGAGTTTTGGAGCCCAGGCTCCAGCCTGAGCCCAAACATCTACACTTCTATTTTTAGCCCCACAACGTTAGCCTGAGTCAGCTGAACCAGGCTCTGAGACTTGCTGCCACAGGATTTTGTTGTTGTTGTTATTATTTGTTATTGTGTAGACATACCCTAAGTATGTTGAGGCATGAGTGCAAGACAAGAGCCAGTGGGGCACTGGATTGGGAGTCAGACCCGGCTTCTATTCCTTGCTCCAACACAGGCTGCTGTGAGATCTTGGGCAAGTCGCTTCAGCACAGCATGATTGTTTCTCTTCCCACCCTTTGTCTATATCATCTATTAGGACTCTGAGCTCTACAGGGTGGGAAATGTCTTAGTACATGTTTATGCAGGATTAGCTCAACAGGGCTCTGATCTTAGTTGGGGCATCTAAGCACTATGGTGATACAAATAAACAACAGATACTTCAGTGAAGTTCACTCTATTAAGGGATGTGCTGTAGTAGGTGCAACACTTTCTTCCCTTACAGTTTCCCTACACTTGTTTGCCACTCTGCCTGCTCTCTGCTCTATTTTTCATTGGATACCCCTCCTGCTCTTCCCAGTGGAACATGAACCCAGCAACATTTGAGCAGGAGTTGAACTTTTGAACCTGCTATGCAGGAGTGGGTTTGAATTTAGATAAAATAGTTCTGACCATACGTAGTACTGGTCCTAGGGTCCAGCTTCCCACTTTATTTATAGATCAAGTGTAATCAGAAAAATAACACAGCTTTTAGACCTTGCTGTGCTGTTATTCAAGCCATTGTATAAATCTCTGAAACAGGGTGCTGTTTATGGAAGAACCCAGTGCTCTGCTCTAGTCTTTTCCCTGAGCCGTCACTGACAGAAGAGTTTGCAGAACACTTGCTTTTGGCATGAAGCTGAGTATGCTTGCAAGGTGGAGGCCAAATGCTGCCATCATACTATCTCTCAGGAGGACATTTGGCCCTCATCACACACACAAGCTCATTCAGGTTTAGCCACTCAGATCCCAGTGCTGAGGAATGCACTATAAAAATGTAAAGGCTCAGAGTGGGCTGGTTTACAGCAGCGCAGCTAAATGGTCCTTTCCCCTGGTGACTGCTTGGGTACGAGAATCTAAGCCTTTCTAACCATAAGGACTACAGGGTTTTGTTTGTTTGTTTGAATATTTATATAACAAATACTTCAGGTTGTGAGCAGGATACAAACTGACGCAGTGGTGACTGCTCAAATCTGCAAACAGCCTGAAACAATAAGAGGTATGACTTGCTCTCCTTTGTCTCAGTGGGATTGAGTTTTAAGCCTAATGATAGTTATCAATGATGCAATTTAAATTTCATGTCACTAATCTCAGCATGCATGAAATACATTTGCATTACAGAGATCTATGCTATCTACTGAGAGTAGTGTGTTATTTGGTTTCATGAGTATACAGAAGTTAGCTGTGGTAAGCGCTCCACTTTTCCCTAATCTGCCCCCTACAGATAGTTATCATGGTGCAAGGGAAAGATCATTACCATCAGCTTCTGACCAACTAATCCTTGTTACTTCTACTAAGGCCAGGTCTACATTACGGAGTTAGGGTGACATAAGGCAACTGAGGTTGACCGAAGTCTAAGGCCTAGTCTTCACTTACCGGCTGGTCCGGAGGCACGCCATCGATGTTCTGGGATCGATTTATCGCGTCTGGTTAAGACGCGATAAATCGATCCCGGATCGATCCCGGAAGTGCTCACAATCGACGCCGGTACTCCAGCTCGCCGAGAGGAGTACGCGGCGTCGACGGGGGGAGACTTCCGGCCGCGTCTGGACCGCGGTAAGTCCGGAGTAAGGTACTTCGAATTCAGCTACGTTATTAACGTAGCTGAATTTGCGTACCTTAGTCCGAAGTCCGGACTAAGTGTAGACCAGCCCTAAGTATCTACATTAGCATTGCTTCCGGCAGTGTAAGTCCCCCACTATACCAACCTAATAAGTCCACCTCCACAGGAGGTATAGTGTTTAGGTCAATGTAGTTAGGGTGGTGCAGTGTCTGTGTAGACACTGTGCTGCCTGGCACTGACAGCCCCGGCTCTCAGTGCCGGGGAACTCCCTGAGGAGCTGACAGTCCCCCGCCCCACCTTAAATCGGTGGAAGTGCTCCTGGGGAGGATGCGCACCACTGGCAGAAGGAGGGTAGTGTGGACATGAAAAAACACAGTAATTACTGCAGTGGCTGTAAGGCTGACTTAATTGTGTAGTGTATCAGAGTAGCCGTATTAGTCTGTATCCACAAAAACAACAAGGAGTCCGGTGGCACTTTAAATAAATTTGTTAGTCTTTAAAGTGCCACCAGACTCCTTGTTGTTAATTGTGTAGTGTAGACAAGGCCCTAAGGAACTGAATTGTCGGCTGAGGCTGTGACTGATGCAAATCCAATCAGCAGAGCTTTTACTGAAACACTAGCCTGACCCCTGCCTTGTGGCATAGAAAGCTCCAACAGCTCAGGGAGCCAAACTAGGGGGTGCTATTTTCAAGACTAATACAATACCATGCATGTAATCCTGGCCCTATTGAAGTCAATGGGAAAAAACTCTCATGGTTCTCTATTCCAAGCAAACAGAATGTTTAGGGTGATGTCCCTTTACAGCCTAATAAAAAAACCCGGAATAAACTGGCTGCTGTATTTAGGCAGTCACGAGTGGAAAAATCTAAAGAAAGAGATGTCAGGTTTCCTTCCCAACCCCCCTTCCAAGCAGAGAGGAGAAGCTGGAAAGAAGCAGCATTACAGAGATGCTAAAGTCAACTGAAGAAAGGAAACTTTGCTCATTAAGATCTTCTAAAGATTTACTGATAGTATGTGGACTCAGGAAGCAGTAATACTAAAACTGAGGTGTTCATGCAAGGTGATGTGGGGTGCAATCACAATAGGATAAGAGCAGGGTGAAAACACAATAGGCCAAGCTCATCTTCTCTAGTGCAGGGGAGGCATGCACCTTCCTGGAACAAGGTCTGCTGCACTCCAGCAGGAAGATTTGGACTGTGGGGGGATAAGGTAGCATTTCTACTATATCCGTCTACCAAGGAACAATAGTTTTATTTTGTTAATGGGGTTCCATGAGAGTCCTGCTGAAGGAGCCTGCAGGGGGGATATACTGAAGAAACACACATCTCTGTCACAACCCTTCCCACCCCCCCAACCAGCACTAGGCATTTTCCAAAGTATGCTGATCCAACATAGGCACCAAAATGGAGGTAAGTCACAGAGCTTTGAATGACCCCAACCTCCCTGATCTTCTTCTTTCACATGCACTGCATCTTTGTAAGGCATGTAATCCCTGCTGACAGAATACGGGAATCCAGGTCACCCACTCTGCTTTACACTACACTGTCCAGGCCCTACTATATGGTATTCTTCCTTTTGAGAAACAGAAAGGTATCACAAGTCACCCCCATGAGACTCCCTGTGGTTAAGAAAGAACTCTTTGTCAACAAGTGACCTCATGGCTAGGTACAGTATGATTTGGGTTATATTGTAATAGGCTACAGAACTGTTCTTGGAACTGCAATCTAGTAATAGACTTGTCAGAAATATGTACTCATATCTGGATTGACATCTAGAACAGAAACTTGAATTAATTTAGTACTGGCTTGACTGGCATTGATAATGAAGGCTTCCTTTTATGCACAGAACATATATAGAATCCATGCAAGCTTCACTTATGCTCCCCACCAACCTGCTCTATCTCTGAGTTGGAGTGACCACTTCTCAGTGCGAGTGGGTAGTTCACAACACACTCTCTCCAAGTCTGCTAGCAACAGTGTCAGTGTATGCCCACTGTGGTGATGGTTTCTTGTGATAAGGACAGCTGAAATATGAACTGCTCTGACACCACCAACTCATTTTGCATGTTGTGTACCACCAGCCATCATAATGTTAACTCTAATGGAATTTAAAAACAACCACCTATTGGGTAAAAGCACCATCTCCTATTACCACTCACCTGAGCCATCCAGACACCCTCCCTCCCAATTCAGCAACATTTAACATCAAGCAAAAGATTTCCCATACACACTGCGTTGGGTCATACCACTGGTGTTTGTGTATGAAACAAGTTCAGACTTTTGTCTTTGTCTTCTTGTCAGAACCTTGAAATTCTGTTTCAATTAACTTTATGACAAGAATTATATAACTAAAATTTAGAATAGCCCTGACTTTTACTGACATATTTTTGATCTACTCTATCAAAAATCCTCCTTACCTTTAGAGTTTGAGATTTTTTCATTAAAGATTTAATACATATCTTACCAGAGACCCACATTTTTAACTACTGACCTGAGAAACATTCAATACCTCAGTCTGGATTAGCTAGTTTGGAGTAAGCCTACAACAATGGTCCTGTTTAACCTAGGGAGGTTGTGGAATCTCCATCTCTGGAGATATTTAAGAGTAGGTTAGATAAATGTCTATCAGGGATAGTCTAGACAGTATTTGGTGCTGGGGGACTGGACTCGATGACTTCTCAAGGTCCCTTCCAGTCCTAGAATCTATGAATCTATTAACAGTGGGCTTGCTGAAGTCTCTTCTACATTTAAGAATTACATCAGCACATCCACATTACCCATTATGTTTCAGGGTCACCAGTATAGCAGGCTCATAAAAAGTATTCCCTGCAACTGTTGCAGTATCACTGCATTCTGGATCCCTATCCCAATTCCCAGCATAGCTCCTCAAAAGTATCTCATTGCTTAGCACTATAAAGTGCAAAATGAACTCCTACAGTAGAGACTTTTAACATAAACATTAAATATTGTTTTTAAGAACTGAATGAAACTGACAAAGCGTTGCAGGTTGGGAGCTGTGTGAAATAAATTTTGGGATTAGAGTTTACCTCCCAATGGATGGGTGACCATTTCCACCCCTCACAATAGGTCTCAGCTATCTATCCCCTCGGTGTGATTCGCTCTAATAATAACAATATCAGTGAAGGGAAGAAAGAGGGTATATTTAAACTGTGTTGGAAATTCTTGTGTTATCTCAGTTGAATTACATAAGAGGACCAAGCCTTGATCAGAAAGATCAATGGAGAGATAGCAGGAGTAACGGGGGGTAGTGCTAGAATGACCAGTGCACTGAATTGCCAGCTTTCAGGCTACAAGGGGCTTAGCTTCAATGCAGCATTAGCTTGAGGAATAAGTCCAGGGATGCTCCTAACCAGACTCCCAGCCACACACAAACATTTCTAGCTCAACTGAAGCGGTGCTTTAAATTTGCGCTAACTGGCTCATCGGGGGCATGGGTTGAAGTCTGAATGCTTCTGAATCCTGAGCTAGTAAAACAGCCAGGATTCAACTACTCTGTGCAGCTAATATAACTACTCTGTGCAGTTTGACTGGTCTCACTAGACTACCTCAAGAGAAGTTACCTTAGATATAGATGACTTGAGCTAACGCCACAGTGTCCATAAGCCTTAGAACTTCAGTGGGGCAGAGTGACGAAATAGGAAGCAATAGTAATGAAACTTGCTGCACGCCTTTCCACTTTCAGAACTCAATGCCAGATTTCGCCCTCTGATGTGGCTTTCCCTTACTGATTCACACACTCTGTGGCCAACCCCAATTCTAGTGCCCTTCCATCAATAAGACAAGTATTTCCCATAGTAATAGGAAACTTTGGGGGGAGGGGAAAGGACCTATTTATTTATTTTAGAAAACCAACACAAAGTAAAGCCCTTTGCAAATGTAGTTTACCGTATCTTTGTAGAAAAACAGCTACTTCCTCAGCTTCTCCTCACTCATTCAGTCCTCTAACCAAAGACTCTACTTCTTACAGGATTAAATAAACAATATAAATAATAAGAATCCAACAAAACACCCAAAAGCCTTCACTATTCAGCATAGAGGCCTGCACCTCTTCTAAGGGCTCAAACAACCCTTTGAGACAATCACACAAGGAGCTCTTACTTCTTCCAGGGTATTTACTGGATTTCTAGCTTAAATTACTCCCCTTCAGACCACTTTCATGCTCTCAAGGCCCCTTTCTCAGCCCTTTAATTGTTGTTTTAAACCTCTTCCTAGATGTTTCATAGAGAGACCCTACAACCATCCCACTCCCTTCAACTATAAAACAACACAATAGATGTTATGTTTTCTCTAGGAATTACCAGGGGGCTAGGTAATAATCCTTCCCCAGCATATTTTACTGCCCAGCCTAGCTTCCATAACCCCCATCCCAGAGTACCTTTGCTCTGGGCTGACCCAGGAGAGCCAGCGCTGGCAATTGGCTCTTAAAGGGACAGCTTGTCCTGTGATACTTCTATAAATGCTTTCATTTCCTCGAGCTCATTCAGCCAAAGCTCACATCACACAATACATAAGCGAAAGTACATACGCTTCGCAGCGCTCCTACGCAGGGTAGAGAGAAAGAACAGTTTTCTTCTAGCAGCAGCCATCTCCCTAGGAGTTTGCCCTCATCTGGTCCCACACTGAAAACCCCTATTATTTTCTGGGGCTTTGGACTTGGGTAGGTTGGTACTTGGGTAGGCTGAGGGCTACAGGGGTTTGGTGGATAATTATCTAGGGGCAGCTCTTTTTGACTGTACCCCTTCGAATAAACCAGTGGATAGGTGCTTGTGGAAATGCAGTGTAACTGTCCTGCCCCCTTCCCTTGAGCTGCTGGCTGAGGTAACTCCTCTGGGTCCCAGCTCCCCACTGCCAGGCACGCATGGCCTAAGGAGGCTGGGCTGGGCTGGGCTTCACCCAGGAGACTTGTGTCCCCCCTACATAGTATGAGGAAGATGCAGGAGTGAAACACCCTGCTCCACGAGGGGAGGAACTAGGAGTCCTGCTGGCTGTGGGCCACTGCCAAGTTCAACCGCAGCACCGAGCGTGGGCTCCCGCCTTCCCCGGGTTACAGTGAGGGCCATCGCCTGACCTTCTCAAAATGGCGGCGGGGTGGCTCCACCTGGACCTCCCCAAGATGGCGACGCAGGGCGGCCGGCCGCCGGAGCCTGGTGGTGCGAAGTGCGCTTGCGCGCCGGGGCCCTGAGTGCAGTGAAATTCCGGGAGGGAGGGGGGAGGAGGAGGTGGCGAGTGAGCGGCAGACACGGAGCGACGGGCTTAAGCCCCAGTTAGGGACCCTGTGTGCTACGGCGGCGCCCGACGCGGAGCCAGACCCCGGGGGGGCCAGGAGCGGGCGGCGTGAGGGGGACTCGCCGCCGCCGGCCACTTCGTTCGCCGCCGCAGCGTCGCCGCCGCCGCTCGGACTCCCTCCTCGGGCAGAGAGGGGGAGAATGACGGAGCTCCAGTCCGCCTTGCTACTGCGGAGGCAACTAGCAGGTACCGGGGCTGGGGCCTGGGCTGGGGGCGGCGGTCCGGGAGCCCCGCTCAGGGAGGCAAGCTGCGTCGGGCCTGTGGCGGACGGGAGCTGGCGGTGGGGGGCGGGAGCATGAAGTCGGGGGTGGGGGGTGGGGGGAGTTACGGGCCGGCTGTGTGGACAGGCGTGGGGGGAGGAGGGCAGATTGGGGCACCCCTTCCCCCCGCGCCGGGAGCTGAGGGAACTAGGCCGCCGGGGGGAGGGGGAGCTGCGTGGTGATCCAGGGGAGGGGAGCTGCGTGGTGGAAGCGGGGGAGGGGCTCACACTGGGGTGCTTGGAGGGCCATAATGGGGGTTAGGGTCTTTCCTTCCCCCTGCGATGGAGGGGGCTGTCGGGCGCGTTGGAGTCCCCCCCACCTCCCCCCAATCTCCTCCTTGGTGGCAGGCGGAGTGAGGGGGGGTCCCCTTGTGTTCTCTCGGGGCGGGGCCTAAAGAGGATTTGAGGGACTCCCTTGTGGTCCCCCCGTGAACCTGCCCAGGGTTTTCTCCCTTCCCTGCTAGGCTGGGGTGCTGCTCAGTAACAAAGCTCCAGGAGGCGATGGCTTGTCTTGTCTCTGTGGGGCTGAGTCCCCCCCTTACGGGGAGGGTCTGCAGCTGTCACAGCCCCTCTTTCCCCCGAAGCAGCGGGCACGGCGCTCCCCCCTGCTCTGGGGAAGGGTGGGCATCTTCCTCCTCCCTTCTTTTGTTTTAAGCTCTAAAGTAGGAGGCTCGGGGTGGGGTGGGAATCGGACACGCCTGGGGTCTGGGCTGGAGGCGTGCGGGTGCCAGGTAGGGGTAGGGGGCTGGGGCTGGGGGCGCAGGCTGGAAGACGGTGGCGAGATCCGGCTCTGCCCCAGGTGTCTTGGGGGAGGGGAGACGATAGAAAAGGTCGGGGTCGCTGCTTGGTTCACTTTCTGACTCGCTTCTCGATCTCTCCTCCCCCTTCCTTTGTCCCTGGCCTGACCAGCCTTGCATGGCTAGCACAGTGCCTCAGCCACTGCTGCTGATACAAGGGGACCTGGCTCGGCTCGGCCTGTCCCGGCGGCAGCGCCGAGCATGCGCGGGGCCGCCCGGGCGGCTGGTCTCACAATGCAGCTCCATGTGCTGCTAGCTGCCAGATTTAAAGAGAAATGATCCAGCAGTTGTGGCTGTGTCGGCTGCAGCAAGCAGCGTGTCATTTTCTTTTCTCCCTCCCTGCCGGAGCACATGCTCCCCCTGGATCCCTCTAGTTTCCTGCTACCAGAATGAAGTAATCCCCTTTAAAAACAGATTTACCCGGTATTTGACTAAGGTGTTAGTCAAACCTAATGGCCTTTCCCTTGTCTTGTGCAAAAAAAGATTGCTTCACATCATAAGGAAATGTATGGTAGGAAGTATAACTAAACTCTGACAAATGAGGCTTTAGTGAGTGGAGGAGTCACACAGGGGAAGGAGTCATTCAGTGACAATGGAAACACAAGTGTAGCTCTAGTGTCAGAGGAATTACTGGAATTAGACTTGGGGAAAAAAGGCAGTAGAAATTGTCCTGTACAGGGGCAGTCCTTCCTGGGACTTGTTCCCTCATTCTGCTGAGGGAACAAGATGACCAGTAGTAGCTCTCTTCCAGTATTAATGTCTAGCTTGCGACATAAGCAATTTTTAGACTGTTGTTTTTATATAAACTTAAAAAAAATGCAGCTTCCTGCTCTCTCTCTTGCTTTAAATGAGTAGGTCTACATTACCAAAGAATGCATGAACTCAGGTTACTAATGTGAGTTAAAATGAGGGTGACCAGATAGAAATCAGGACACTTTTGGGGGGTTAGCTGCATATATAAGACCAAGCTCATAATATTTGGAGAGTCCCGATAATAGTGGGATGTCTGGTCACCCTTGTTAAAATAATTGAAGACAAGGAAACTCTGCTCTTAATTCAGGTTAGCAACTAGAGTTCAACCCCAGGCTCCTCTAAGGTTTGAACTCTAGCTGCTGACCCAGATTAAAAACCAAGTTGCTGTGTGTTCACTGATTTAACATTACCTACATTAAACAGAAATTCTGTCTGGTAAACTACACATGTGTAAGTGTTAACTAGTGTATAATCTCTTAAAGATGGTGTAGGAAAAGTTGTAAGGAAGGTGTCCAATGCATAATGTGGCTAAAATTAATAGTGTTAGCAATGGCAATGTTGAATGTATCTGTTCACTTTTTGCAGTACTGAAAGTCTTATGGTCTCGACACTCAGTGTATAGAGTTGTCCAGAAATCCTATAGTTTCTTAGGACTTATTGTTTGCATCTTTTTGTGAATAGGCATTGGGTGTATGCAGTGAAAGTGGTCTATTTTGTTGTAATTGCAAAGCTCAGTAACTGCAATAAAGACTTGTTAGGTTGGGAATTCTCCAACTTTCTGCTTTGAGTCACTGATGCTTCTCTGAAAAAATGAATAATCAAATGCCTCAAAGACACGGCTTATGATCACAAACCAAAAATTCTTGGTTATATATTTAACTTAAGAGTTATGAGACCAAATGATGGCATAAATCAATAGACACAGTACATTACTGTTTTGGTGGCATTACTCCTGAAAATTGCATAATTTGATATTGGATTTCTTGAAAGAATGGTAAAGAAACTATGTAGACTTGATCTCTGTAAAGTCTCTGAAATCCCAGGGGGCTCCAGCATAGGGCTAACAAGAAAAAAGTGTGGGTAACTTCAGAGACTGGGCACTTGAGTGTACAGGTAGAACTGGTTTCAGTGCTTTGGGCTTAACTTGTATGCCCTTTCTGTTGAACTCCTGCTTAACTAAAACTTCAGTTTTAAAATGTGCTTTCAAACACTTTAAAAGACAACTAGTGAGACAACATTAAAAACTTGTCACCATTGCCATCACTAATTGAACAGTATTAGGAGGAACAGTGCAAATGCTCTGTAATAGTACTTGGAACAGATCTAACCCAGTGTTATGATAATGCAGCTGGTAACCCTTCCCCATGTGGGTTCCCATTGTAGAATTCTGTGGTGTGCTGAACCTATGGTAAAATCTAAACTTTTGGGAGGGGGAGGTAAAGGGACCTTGAAGTCTTTGAAGTACTACTTCTGCTGGTCAAAATGATCACCCAAAGGACACTTCTCCATATTTTGATAGCATGGATGGGATTTCTAAGAAGCAAATTGAGCAGAAACTTGAGACTCTCAGACACTACTCTTTTTTGATAGGCCACTTGAAATCCTAATGCAGAGGTTGGACTTGATGATGTGTCTGCCATCTGACCCACTGCTGGCTGCCTTCTTCCAAGTCTATTTAATTTTTTCACACCCACAGTATTTGCTGTACCTCCAAACAAACTGTAACCTACTAATAGTCTGATACTGCTGTTTGCTTCTGGTGGGACTAGTACTTCACACTCAGCACTATGCATAGTAGGAAGGCTGGTGAGTCACAGGATGGGATTCAGGGCGGGGGCTGAGTAAAGACAGCAAGTACATGTCTGAGATGTTTTGTGTCATCAAAGTTTGGTAAAATAGTTCTTCTATTACTACTTAAAAAGATAAGGGTATTACCTAAGCACAGGAGGTCTGAATCAGAGCTGTTAGACTTGGAGCAAGGGGTGGGTGGGGAGCCTGAGAGCTGAAGGTAGAGGAAAAAATTAGTGGATCTAAGAGCCATCAGTAGGGCAAGGAGTGGGATAGAGATTGACTGACTGCATTCTCCCAATGTAGTTAGGAGAGAAAAAAGTGGGATCATAGCAATTATAATCCCACTTCCCTTATACTTCTACTGGTAGTAAAGTACTTGGTATAGGAAATTGTTTTCCTCCTCCCACCCCCAATCTGTGGCAAAGTACCATATTCTTCAATAGAAGTTGGTTGGCACTGTATGTATCCAAGAGCAGCTTTTAACTAGGGTATCACTAGCTTTAAAGTAAGCCATCTTCCCCACTAGCTAGAAATGTAACTTTATCTAAAACAAAATACAAACTTGAGAAGAACCTTTAATTAAAAATCTTTAAACATGGAGATGTAATGACACTAGGGAAAGCTGTAGGCACTCTTCATGTACAATCTGCCACAATATGCTACTCTGGCTATCTTTTTGCATTGTGGGAAGTCTAGCTAGAAGAAAGCTGGTTCCCAGTAGTCCTGTAACTTAAATCTTGACTTGCTGCTGCCAATGCTTCTGTCAGCTGACAGGGTGATCCTCTTGCCTGTATGAAAGTAATAGTCATAGCCAAGTGCTAACCCTTTTTTTGTCCTGGATATCTTAAGCTGTAGATGGGTTGAGCCTAATTTCTCAACCTGACTTGAGATGTGAATATATCTGATTTCGTATCCAACTTTCTTCCTCTTTCCACCTTGCTCTAAGATGCTAATAGATCTTGTCTGTTTCTCCAATGTAGACTAGACAGTCCTCTTTTTTGTAAAGGATGCATTGACAGAAGCAGTAAATAACTTTTCACATATCAAATTATAGACACTATCAGTGTTGTACTGAAAGTACATGCACATTGTATCAACTAGATCCTGGACTAATACAAGAAGCTGTCAAATCTTGACTAAAGGAGTCTTATTGTGTAATCTAAGGTTAATAGCAGTCAAACTTAACATGGCAAGCCATACTTTATGTGGGACAGGCAGATGTAACATTAACACTGGTAATTAGTTGGTATTGTCCAACTCTGATTTTGTATTTAAAGGGGAAGCATTAATTACTACCATCACCAGAGCAGCAAAATTTCTGGGACAGCTGTACCAGAGAGAAGTGACCAAATAGGAACTAAACTTAAAGTGGTGGGCTTTTTGACTCCAGTGGCCTTTCCTACCCAGCAAATCCTTTGTCCTGAAGTATACCCTAATTAATGCTAGTAGCTTCCCCTTACTCCCCTTCCATCAAAGTAAATTAAGTTGCCACACAGCCAGCTCAACCGTGTTCTGGTTGGATTTTTCTAATTTCTGGTGGTGACAGTAACCAAGGTAACCATTAAATTAAAAACTTCCTCTTCACCCCACAAAAAACTGTCAACTAAGCATAATTACCCTTTTCTTTTGAGTTATAATACCTAAAGTATGACTAACTCGATTTCTGATGGTAGCAATATCTTTGCCTGCTCCTGGAGAATAGTAGAAGTTGGGAATACTACATGAATAGATACTTTCATGTACAAGCCTTGGAAAAACAAGACGCATCTCACTGAGAACATACTGGGTCAGACCAAAGGTCCATCTAGTCCAGTATCCTGTCTTCTGACAGTGGCCAATACCAGGTGCCCTAGAGGGAATGAATAGAACAGGTAATCATCAAGTGATGAAGTACTGACAAGGGATGCTGTGGGGTGAGGAACAATCATAGTGCCTTCTGGGAATACCCACACAGTATCAAAACAAAAGTTTCTTCAATTAGGCAGATTAATTTTTTTTTTTTTTTTTTTTCACCTAAATTCCTTGAGAGATGGCCTGACTTCCAGGTACCTGTTTATGATAACGGCAAAGATTCTGTTTTGTCTTTAGTGTAGCTAAAACCGCTAACTGCTTCAGAAATGTGCTTCACAGGAAATGGATTAACTCAGTGGTCCCCCAACCTTTTTCGTCTGGCAGGCACCAGATAACTAGCCACGGAGGACCGTGGTGCCAGACAAGCATCTGCCGAAATGCCACCGAAAAGCGGCAACGTCAATAAGCATCGCTGGCGAGAAGCATTGTCATCCAGAGGCGTTGCTGCCGAAATGCTGCCAAAAATCGGCGGCATTTCGGCGGTGCTGTTGCTTCTCAGCGGCCAGTACACAGGCACACTTAGATGCCCCAGTGGGCGCCATGGTGCCCACAGGCACTGCGTTGGGGACTTCCGGATTAACTTGTATCATTTCTTTTCTAATATGACTTCATTATGCTTGGTCCATCTTTCCTTAATCCTCATTTTAAAAAAAAAAACATACTTTATTGTAACTAAGTAAGACTGCCTTCTGCTTGTACTGTCTTGTGTCTTTCTAATGGAAAACATAACTACATCTCCAGTTCAGAGAGGATTAAATAGGCATTTGTTTTAAGCTTTTTTTCCTTTCAGAGCTGTAGTTCTACAGCTTTAAACATCCCTGCTGAGAATAACTGGTTCTCATAAACTAAATTCTTATCTCTGCCAGAAATACCAGTGTTCTGGATCATCTTCCTTGTAGAATTACTACTTCAAACTCTCACCTCGATCTAAGCACCTTGCTGGGACATTTTCAGGGTCTTAATTTAGCCTTGAAATCATGGTTCTAAAGCATGTCTGAACTATTTCTGCAGGAATAACACTAACTTTTTATGCACTCATCTAAATTCATGCCAGATCCTCTTGATGCAACTTTGTCACTATTGCCAGTATCGAGGACTCAGTTCAATTAAATTGAAACTGGAAGAAGTACCTTTTGCTTGCTACTCTGAAAGGCCTTTCAGGGAAGTGTAGGGTTAGTGGAATAGTACAAGTGTCAACCAGAGTAAATATGAAAATCAGATCTTCTAAGAAGGAAAAGATTGAGTAAAAATCTTAAATAGTGGGAAGTAGAGTTCTCATCTCTTATGTTTGATTTCAGATTTGTGTAAACTAATGGTTTAACCAGTTTGTGTAGCAATTAATATCTCAGTCCTACCCAATCTCTCTCTACTGCTTCTTTTATACTGTAACTTGTACATCCTTGCAGGTAATGGTAGGAATACCCCACCATGCCAGTGAAATTCATGCCTTCTTAGGGCAGGTCTGCATTAGAAGCACTACATTGGCACCGCTGCAGCGCATCTGGTGAAGATGCTCTATGGTGATGGGAGAGCATCTCCTGCTGAAATAGTGTGGTGTGGACAGTGCTTACGTCACTAACTTCTGTCGTTCGGGGCGTGTCTTTCTTCCCCCACACACACATGCCCCTGGTTGATGTAAATTAGATGGACTTAAAGCAGTAGTGTAGACCTTCCCTCAAATTGAGCTTTGGCAGGATCTATTTGATATCTCCAAAGGCAGGACCTTTTGATTTAGCCACCTAAGCCACCCTGCAACACTCATACTTACTAGACATAAACTTCCCTTCTGCTCTTTGAGTCCAGGGTAGATCAACTGGAGCACTGATCAGATGTCTAGCCCCTGTAAGAACACTAAGTATAGCTATCTAAATGTAATAGGATTCCATAGAAATAACTGGCTCTCCTAATAACAAATGACTCAAATGATAGTAATGCTTTTGCTGGCCTTGATAGAATTGATCAAGGTAGTTTATATCTTCTGAACAAGGATTTCCTACAGGAAGGAAATCAACTAAATACTCAAGAGCTAAAACTATCTAGTCAAGCTAGCTGCAGTGACTCAAACCTGGTATTCACAAACTATATTTTGAAGAGTTGCTTGGGGAGAGAACCAACTTGTCTTACAGCAGTTCTGAATAACAATGCAGCCTAGAACTATGAATAACAGGTTTTTGGTATCTTGCTGTTAGCAAAGGAAAACAAGCTGGAAAAGTGCCTTTTGGATTACTCAACTTCTCCTGTGCATGTTATGGGAAATGTTGCTGGTGCTATGGTTGTGGGGCTTTTGTGTTTGGTATTTTTGGGCAGAGTGCTAGAATGTTATCTCAATATGGCATATTCCTGTGTGCTGTCATCCCACTTCTAATGGGTAGATTCCCTGGAATGCATGCTATTCTTATGTAGAACTAAATAAACAAATGCTGGCTCAAGTTTCATACTCTGAAAATCAGTGAGTTTGACCACTTTCATAACCAGTATGTTATGGGTTCACACCAAAGACACTCAGATCATCTGAAATGAGATACTAAACAAGACAATTACTTTTGCAACTTCTAAGGATTTGAATTTTGACTACCTTAATCTATTTCCTAAATGTACCTGTTGTTGTAATTATAATATGCTGTAACTTGTGCCTGTTTCCTCCTTGCAGGCAAATCAACTAAAATGTCAGACTTGGTAATTACTGGTAGTAAGCCTTATGGAAATGATGTCTTGAAGTGAATTATCTTGCTTTTGGGGAAAACGAGATCAGATAATGGCTGTTTTGAACCTAAAATGCTTACATGTGATTAAAGACTTGCAGAGGTTCATGGATATCTTAACTATTTTCCCTAATCCCCCAATTTGCTTTCTGATTTTGGGGGGAGGGGAATTCATCTGTCAGTGTGCTCCCTCAAAGATAGAAGGGGGGGGGGGTGGGAATCTATAAAATCTCCCCTTGAACTTCTGATGCTATTTTCTTCTAAAGGAAGATAGAGAGGAGGAAACTAAGCAATAGTGGTCCTATGCCATTCTTCACACTTAAACAATTTCCCCAAATAATAAATATAAGATGGTGTTACTTGTGTATTGAGGATGGAAATATAAATAGCAGTGCTTTAAGGCAACATTTACAACAACCTGGTCATTTCACTGTTTAGTGACTTGACTTGACTAAGCCACTGAAAAGTATCACCATAACAGGAAATTTAGGATTAGTTAAAAGCTTTCCTGGCCACATTTCAGCATGCAGAAGCTAGTACTGTACAGAAACACAAACTAAATGCAGTGAGGTAAAACTAAGGTTGGCTTAAGTCTTGTATCCTACTTCTGCTGCAGGTGCTACATTAACTAATTTGCTGTGATACTACCTTTCCTTGATCTCTACAGTGGATCAGTTCTATTACGGATATAGATTCCACTGCTTTCTTGTCTTCTAACGTGGCTCTATCTTATCTACTAGTGCACCCAAAGAACACGTGATATTTATTGAGTGACTCTTGGCCTGTAAGCCTTCTGTGTTCCTGACTTGCTCAAGGAATCTAACTGTCCCTCTAACTTTGTAGATCAGCTTAGTATCCTTATTTGCATAGTCTTGCATGAGTTGCTTGTGTTGGGATGAGAGTTCACCTAGTGGCTAATAGCTTGCCTGGTAGGTTTAGGTTAAAACTGCTCCTCCCAACTAGTGAAATAAGGGGTTGTGCAATGCAGTGTTGTAGTCTAGTTTGTATCAATAAAATGATCCTGCATCTTGCTTGGATTTAAGCAACAGTATGCCCAGTGGAATCCTTGTGTCCCTCTTTCAGGACAAGAACTCAAGACTCTGCCTCACTAGAGGCTACCCAGTTTGATAATCTTGTGATAGGCTTTCTTTTTAAAATGAAAACCAAAGTCTTCTACATCTCATGAAACCTTCTTCTGTGTGAGGATACTTGTGATTATTCCTAGATAACTACCCTCTTTGGAGGAAACTTGACTCCAGGAAGCAATGTCTTCAGGGCACTAACTCCTAAACTGCAAATTAACTCAGTGTTCAACCTGGTAGCAGCACAGAGAATAGTAGGGATGGAGAAAAGCTTTATGTAACTCAAGATCTAGAATTTACTTGCCAAGCAAATCCCCTCTGTTGCTGTGGATGGAAGTAACATCTGGCCTGGCAGGTTTTGGCGATAGTCAGACTTGTTTTCCACTTTCTTAGTTAGACTTTAAGAGCTTAAGTCTATGGAGTCTATTGATCAAGCAGCATGTATTCTTGCTGAGTATGGAGAAGTCGCAGAGCAAGAGAACAAAGTAGGTCTTTCCCCACTCATGCCCCTCAAAGTCCAACTGTATTAGGTTCTGGCATGATAGAATATAGGAAGTATGCATCTTCTAGTCTGTCACAAGAGGTCTCTACCAGAAGAATATTTGAACTACTGATTTAAGCAGTATGTACTTCTTTAGACTAGAAGAATTAATAATATTAACAGTGGTGCTGCAATGCACTATTACTGGAAAGGGCCCAAGAATGTTTCCTAAGATATCATGAAACTTAACCAGGTTATACTGTTAACCACGAATAAAAGCCTAACAGTTGTAGCTACTAAGGTTTGCTTTCTGGGGTGGGGGGAGGAAGGATGGCAGGAGCAGAAAATGGGAAGACAAGTCCCTCCTTGAGCAAATTGAAAGATAAAATGGTGACACTAAAGGTCATATGGACTTTCACAGACTAAGCTTGAACTGGGTTAATCTAATATTTTTACTACATGTGGTGTATCTGGATGTATAACAAGATGCCAGTTGTGCAAAGTGCTCCTTATGTTTCACTAGTTTAGACAAACAGATGCTCTTGCAAGACCACTGCTTTCACCATACTCCTTTAAACCCTTAACACCATTCCTAGTAACATTCTGTATGCAATAGGCTAGATAGCCTCTTTCCTTCTGTACCCCAGATCTCAGGATTCCAGAGGAAGAATGGGTCACAAACACTTCATCTGTAGACACTTGGCAGCCTGGCAGTGTAGCTGGATTTTGTCTGCCTTGACCCCAGCTTCACAGATCTAGTAGAAGTTTCAGAAATCTCTGTTAAACTTTTTTTTTCTAGAGGTGGGGATGAGAGTTCTAGATAAGTGTTGCTCCTAGAAAGATGTGAGGTGGCCATGGAACCTCTTGATAAATCTTAGAACTGCTTGTAACCAGGTAGACCTACTAAGCTCTATTAAGAGTAAATGTGAAGGGGGAGGGGAGAACAATCACTTCACTTCAATATGAACCATCTGACCATGTGTGTTTTTTTTTTTTTTTTTTTTTTTTTTTTAATAACATGGACATGAAAGATGTGGTTCTTCTGATTTATTACCCCCCCAACTCTTAACATTGTCCTGTGCAAGAGGAATACTGTAATCAAAGAACTTAAATTCTGAACTAACACCCACACTACTCCCCAAGTTAGTATTCCTGCCCCTCCCAGAATAAATCCTATTTTAAAATCTCTAAACACTGTTACTATACAGTAGAAGCTTTAATAATAGAGGGATGCCCGAGCAGCAAAGACATCTGATAGATTATTACCAGTTATTTGCCAGGGCTACTATAGTTCCTACCACTGAAATCTGAAATTCAACTTTGGCTCTTCCTTTCTCCCATGCAGTTAATGAGCAGAATCAAGCTTTTAACTTATGATCCGAAGTATGATCCACTCTCCATAGGAAGTACCTGATTGTCCTTCTTACTCTAAGCAGCATCAAGATTGTTTCAGTCACAAGTAGTGAACTTTAAAAACTAGTCTTGATTTCAAAGATCTCTGAGGGGAACCTTGCCTCTTCAGGGGCAAACAGCTATAGTTTTCGGATGCTGGGCAAGCAGGTGAAAAAAATGTGAGTATTCTGTAAGCTTTATTGGGTCTTCCTGCCTCTTTCCTGCCCCCTCCTCTCCACACACAGGCTGCCCTAAAGGGAGAGCTTACAGCTCTTCAATTCTTGACTGAGCAGAAAGCTGATGTGACTAATTCTTCTGCTGTAACTCCACAGAAGTCCTCCTGGTTTACAATGCAACCACAGGTCCCTGCCAAGTCAGTTAGGCTGTTACCCTGATGACTTGCACAGCAATAGACTGTTTGTTTACCAGGGCACCCCATCACTTCTATAATAGTGTCCAGTTTGAGCAGTAACAAGAACAATCTGAGCCACCTACTTCCAGAATTGAGATGTTCCAGTGAAACTTTAATGTTGGAAAAACCGCTGGGGGTGATAGATGAAGGACACTGTCCTAACCCAGTTAACTGACATTATGCAGCAAAGCTCTTGAGAGCAAACATGCTCTGCATGGAGTGGTGGTCAGATATTGTTGCGCATTCCACCCATTACTAGGGAGCAAAGGGGTTTTTTTTTTTTTTTTTCTTTTTAAATTTGGACTTCTCATGTAAGAGGATGTTGTAATGAGTAGCTCCATTTTGCTATGCAAACGTTTGTCTCAAATATTATTCCCATGTCTGCAGACTGGAGTGGGTGGTGAAGGAAATGGTATGGCACTGCTTATGTGGTGTGCCCATGGAGACAGTGACTCACTAACACTATTAAGGAGCCTGGTGTAAACCAAACTTGTAGGTTCCAGGATCCCTCTCCATAAGGTATCACTCATGACCAAAGTATCTGAGCCCTGGATGTGCAGTAGCACACAGTTGAGTGGTGTAACTCTGAATATCCTCTGGTGTTGCCATGCCATAATGTGGTGGATTGGCACACTCAAGTTGGTGTGGTATGCATTAATGCTGCATAGAGGATCTTGATTTCCTGTCTTCCCCCTTGGACAGTATCTAATCTAACTATAGAAGATACTTTTTAGTGAATAGAAAGTAAATGTCAAAACCAAGTATTGTATAGGCCAAGGATAACCTGTATTAACTCTTACTTCACCACAGTCAAGGTATGACTGCACTGCAGCACTCTGACCCTAAGCATGTGGTTCTTAACAGACTAGTCATTGTTTTTGGCAAAAGGCTTTAGGTTTCTTCATGACTAGAAAGACATTATAAAATGTCTGAAGGATTCTTTTGATATTGACACTATTTCTTAGTTGCGGTGTCCTCCTCTTTAATGCAGTAGTGTCCCTTAGTTATTTGGTTCTAGGTAACCTGTCATGATGGACTTTAGACCTATTTAATATAGGAGCAAGCCAACAGCTTGGATGGCCGTTCTGAACCTCATGGCTGCAAAAAATTGTATGCATATCTTAATTACTAAACCACATCACCTTAAGGGCTGTAGCACATACAGCCCTTAAGAGGTACAATAGGAACCCCTTTTGAAATATGGTATAGATGTAAATATCTAAATTCATCACAGGCTGAAACAGCAGTGGTAACAGCTTTCAGAACACAGGTAATTTTCAAGCTTTAGAACTTTGGAACAAAGTAAACTAAAACATGACTACTCAAAACAGTGTTCTGACCCTGCTATTGACAATCTGTTTGAAGATCCCAGTGGGATCCTAAAGCTCTAGCATGCAGTTTTGAAAGGGAAATAATAAACTCAGTAAACATTTAAGTCTTAAAATCCAATAGCACTTGTTCTGCTTATATTTACTGTCGACACTCTTGGTTGTCTACCTTCATACGCATAAGGCATATGTGTAGAGCATTATAATATGCCTGTTTTGTGACTTAATTGGGAACTATCTGAATTTTTATTAGTGAATTCAGTAGTAACTTGTTTAACACCTTACCAGTTGAACAGTGAGCTTGAAAGAGCTCAGGTCTTCCAAGCTCAAGTCTCTTTACAGATTAAAATATCACTACATGGAACAGATTATTGATAGTGTACTAGCAGTGGTGTACCTAAATCTAAACATGCATAGGGACTTGCTTAATGAAGTTAAACCTGATGAAACGATCTGCTGTTGAACTAACTATATTTTGTAGAAACAAAGACTGTGGAAAGGGGTATGAGGAGTCTGGCAGATAAGCATTATTCCAATCCCTGGATGGGGGAGTGAGGCATTGGAAGTGACTCCCAGGCAAGCAACTAGCTTAAGGTAAACTCCTCAAGCTGAGGACTAGGTCAGAAATGGTTTCCAGGACAGTGGATAGCACACATTGTTCCAAAAGGCTATCTTTAACAGGACAGTGTCATTGCCTGGACCAGGTCTCTGCAGCCTGTGGATTGAGTCAGCACAGGGTGGATATGGACAGTATGGCATGTTCCAGGAACACTTTAGTGGCAGCAGGAAACTACTTAGGCGTGTGACAGTTAATCTAAGGCCTTGGCTACACTTAGGGATTAGTAGTGTGAAGCACAATTGTAGTCGTGCCACCAGCGCTGCAAGAGCTCTCTCGCAGCACTGCAAGTACGCCACCTCTCCGAGGGAATAGCTTGCAGCGCTGTGAGCAAGCATGCAGCGCTGCAGGCGCTGATTACACTCGCGCTTTACAGTGCTGCGCTTGGGGGGGGGGGGGTGCATTTTCACACCCCTGAGCGCAGCAAGTTGCAGTGCTGTACAGTGCCGGTGTAGCCAAGGTCTAAAGCTACTCAGAATAAGAACCAGTAGCTCTGTCATGGTGTGTGCAGGCAGACAAAGGATGCAGCTGAAGACGCAGATCTTAGTTGTATACTACTTGAGATCTGCTATGATGGTAATAATCACAGCTTGATATGGCAAATACAAGCAGCTAGAAAATCAGACTTCAGTAGTCTGAGCCCTAGTCTTCAACAGTGCTGAATAGGTGGCTGTAGACTGGTATCTCTAGCCCTGGGTTTAATCCACTGAACCTGTTCATGAGAGAGATTTCAGAGAACTTAGCTTGTTCAATAATCAAACTACACTTTTATATCTAGTATTAAGCAGAGTAATGGCTCTTTACTGTAATGTAGTGCAGAGTGCTCTGACTTAAGTATTCATGTGCAGTGGCGGGCTGTCTCAGTAGACATTGAAAAGTTTAAATGCCATACATAGCTGCTGCATTTAGCCATGGGGCTCTTTCTGCTTAGTCACTTGGACACCCCTGCTTTGCTTTTGGCTTTGTATAAAGGTCTCTAGGCCTGTATAAAGGCAGTAATGGTGGGTAGGGGAATGCTTGTAGTTTGGTGTGCGTTTAATTAATACTTGAACCAGGATGGATTTGATTTAAATCACTAGTCAGGAAGGCTCTATTTAATAATCATGGATTTCTACATAAGGTTATAACAACCAAGAAGAATGCAATTTTAATACATATTCTTTACAACTTGGAGATGTAGGTTTCATTTTTAGAAGGTACACACTATACATTTCTAAAGTTAATTTTGAAAACTTTTCAGATGAGTTTTTTACAGCTATATCAGAAAATGAATGATTGTTTAGTTATTTCATTTACCAAAGGTAATTGAAGCAGATAGGTCACCTCCCAATGACTTCATAAACATCTCCAATTCAACAGGTGAATCATTAATATTTGGAGGCTTTTCTTGCCATTCTGTTTTAGGAGGAGAACATCACCAGACAGACAATTATGTTGTTTTAACATTGTTTTAGTTATGTATTCTGGATTTTTTTTCTTCAACAGCAACATAATTAACAAAACAAGCATATAAACTTTTGAATTTAGTTAAACATTCAAGCTTTTTTAAATCAGGTTTGTTTTTGTTTTTAACTACAATAGTTAAATGAGAGAGTTAAAAACAACAACCAACTAAATCTACTGTGTCAGCCAGGTCAACATGAGAAACTTAAAATATTGGCTTCTGCAGCTGACTCAATCATCTTCACCTTCATTTTCCTGTTTGTTCATAATCTGGAAAAGAAAAACAAGCTTTCCTGCTTTTTCAGGTCCCAAATGACTTCTCAATTTGGAATGAATTAGTCCAAAAGAAGAAAATAATCTTTCTACATCGGCAGAAGAAGGTACTGCTGTTAAAAATGAGATGATCACTTCAAGAGTCTCTGAATCAGTGCTTAAGTGACTTCCACCAGTTCACTGGTGTGACTTTCTTTAAAACATCAGCAAACCTACTTCTTGAATGGTTCTTATTCCCAAACTGGGTCTCTTTTTACAGCCTACTGCCATTATAGGTTTTCCCTTCTAGTGAGAGAATGGTATGGAAGATCTCAAGTCAATGAGGGCTACACTCAGACCTCAAGACATCTGGAATATGCTGCTCAAACAGTTCCACTTTTGTTTCTACTGCCTGTCCCTCCCTTTTCACATTTATTTCCAGACTTCTCCTTCTCCAGATCTACTCCACACACAACCATCTTCTGTTCATTGAACTCTTTGAAACTTTGCACTGTTAGAGAGAGGTAAGGGGTTGACTCTGTGTAAACAAATCTGCAGAGGGACAATAGGGTTGAGGTCTATTTCTCAACTCTCTATATATTAATATTACTTAACATGCTTGTTAACAGCAAAAATGTTTATCTCTGGAGACACAAATCCAGTTTGAGAACTGCAAAACTAAACATCTCTGGGATCTTCTAGACTGAGCCCTGAGTCCCATTGGGTAAATATAAAGGCTAACCTAAATCTATACAGAAGCCCCTGGAACCCCATAAAATGGGGTCCCTAATCTATGAACTCTTGGAACTCATTTACAAAACTTTCCTTAAACATTTACATGAATATATGGTCTCATACTTTAGAATTCATAATTCCTATTCCATGATAGAGTTTTAATTAATTCTTATCTTTAGATAGGTTTGCTTTCTTCAAAAAGCATGGTCTTAAAAAAAAAAAAAAAAAAAAAAAAAGAAGAAAAAATTGTATCCACCCTGATTTGAACTATAGCCACAGCCCATGTACTATTTGTATTAAAGGTGCCTTTCTGGCTGATTCCATAGGTGCAGCACAAACCAAAAACACCTTGTACCATAGAACTGAAGGCTGCTATCCTGACAATACAAGTAAATTGCAGCTTGCTTTAGTCACAAAGATCATGTGTATGTATATAGTTAAAACACAATTGTGAACTTTAATTTCAAAAACTTAAATGCAGAAAACTCTACCCAGAGCAAGAGGGCCAAGGAAGACCAGTGAGGTCCTTAAAACCAATTCTTGGTTGACTCTTGCTGCCTAGTGGTACAGGGAGGTTTCAAGCACTGGAGCCCTCCTCCTTAATTTGTTCATGTCACTACTGGGCCCTGTTTCATGGGAGTTCCCCTAACTCGGATGCATCTGTGCTTGGGAACAGCTTACCCCAGCTGTAAGCAGTAACTACCTCAGTTGGGAATTGACATACTTATAAAGCACTGGAGGTTTTTCGCCTTCCTCCGCAGCATGGGGCAGGGATCTCTAGCAGGAGGGTTTCTGCCGATTGAAGCCACCTAAAACAGGATTGGGGACTTCAACAGCAGAGTCCAGGGAAGGGGTAGGGACGGTTTTGTGGCCTGCAGCATGCAGGGGGTCAGACCAGATGATCATAATGGTCCCTTCTGACCTTAAAGTCTATGAGTCTGAGTCACTCTAAAACAGACATGTTGTCTTCATCTGGTGCCTTTAAATGCAGAGTCCTTCAATCAGTAAAGGTTCCAGCCAGTACAAAACACAGCAGCCCATATGCATAGCATTAGAGCTTGCTATGAACACTCTGTGTATGCTCCTTCTCCTTGCAGGTGCTTTGCTCTGTTCAGTGGGGAGTTAATTCAGAGCTGGGTCAAGAGAGATCCTGATATTCAAAGTCCTCCATGGGACTGCATCTAGCTATCTAGGACAGCCTAGTCCTCCATGATGGCTCACGAATGTTGGAGACCACTCTTCTAACTGGGTCTAGACTAGACATCGGACTCCTGCAAAGTGAGTGACCAAGAGTGGCAACACTTCCAGAACCAAACACAAAATTAAATTTCTCTGACTTAGTTCCCCCTCTGTCTCACCATGCACAACACATCCACCCACTCACTGATGCATAAAATCAAGCTATTGCTTCCATAGCCTGTAGGACCAAAGTTAATGCCTGAAGAAAAGGCCAGAACAAGGATGTGTCTCTATTGCAGAGTTAGCTCAGGCTAGTTTAACTAAAGAGTGTGATCACAGTGCAGAATAACACTTGATCAGCACAGTAGCTGGATTAGCAGAAAAGAATAGGTGTATCCCCACTTCATTACTAGCTTAAGCAACAGCAGTACTCAAGGCTCACCTGAAAGGCAAGGAGTCTGAATCTGATGCTTAAAGAGCCAGTGAAGACACTCAAGGGGGGGGAGGGGCGTGAAATGTGGTGTCAGGATAGATTGATAGAGGCTCAAGAGGAGTCGAGCAGGTCACGTGAAGCATCTCATCAATGAGGATGTAGCGATACAAGTGCTTGGTTGTGAAGGATTGAATAAGTTACCCTTGTAAATTTAAGGGTCTGATAGTTCAGAAATGCTGAACCCTTGAAGCTCCTTTGAACAGTTCAGGGGGGCATTCATTTAAATCTTATTTGAATTATTCAAATTGGAGTCAGTAGGAAACCTTGACTTTTAAATCAATTTTAATTTGTTTGTACTTTGGTCTTGAGGGGGTGAGAGGTTGATTCTCATTGGCTTTTAACTATTAAGACTCCTTGATTTGCAACTAAACATAGCTTTACACTAAAGTTGCATTTTTGTTTTGCTAATCAGGAGGATACAATAGATCTATACACACTTAAGCAATTCTATAGCTTAACTTGCACTTATTCAGGTTCTTTATTTTACCTTTTTTTTTGTCGGAAGATAAATGAATGATCCATTTATTAGATTTAACTAATTGTGTTCAGCACTACTTGTATAGAGATCCAAATTCAATTAAATACACAAACACTTATATTTATTAAATCTAATGTGAATGTGCTGGATACTTGAGTCTACTAAAACCATTTTGAATTTGAAACTAACAGCTGTATTATCTATAGTGAATTGTACTTTCTCGTCACCAAGTTCAGTACTTTTGAACGTTCTCTGAGTCTCTCATCCTTCTCCCTCCCCCCCCCAACTCCCACTTGTTTTCTTAACTTTAACTAGTCATTGACCCAAACTAGTGGAATAGATTAAAATGAAGAAAATATTCTCTGCACCTTCAGAAGAGCCTACTGTTACCAAAAGCCTTTCAGCACACTCTGGTTCCAGGTGCCTAGCCAGTGACTTCCACTAGTTTAAAACTTCAGCAGGAAACATGTGCTGCCTTCTGGCTTTTATATTAAGTTTAAATGATTTTTTTAATTATGGTGAGTTTAGACCTTATTGGCTGTTTTCAATTTTAATTTAAATAGGTTTATTTTCTAAATATCTGTTTACATTAAAATCCATTTTGTCTAAAAAAAATTTTAAAAATCCACCCTGCCTAGACTTCAGCTGGTTGTCCTCAATACCTCCTAAAAAATCAATCTAAGGACTTATTTAAAATCCTGCTTTTTTTTTTTTTTTTTTTTAACCTTAGAAAATACTATGTAAGCTTTGCACCAAATATCTAGGAAGCAACTCCTGGTTAGTGAAAACTTTTTTTGTAAGCCTAACCTCTTCTTTCTTCTGAGGAAAGATGAAGGCCTTGTTCATGTAACACAAAACAAAGAACACAAATCCAACTTCATGTCTGTTATTTTTGAAGATGTAGGCATTTCAGCTCATGTGGTGAGCTTTAAGGAACTGACTTATCAAGTATCCACATAGATTCCCGCCCCTGGTGCATGCACACATGATCTGCATGAGTTCAGAATCTAACCAGCAGTAGCTGTATCTTACACACCCTCATGCCTCTCAAGGGCATAAAGGGTGGAGCAATCCAGATGCCACTCAATTTCTTACCACCCATGACAATGAGATGGAAGGAGAACACTGAGGCTGTTCCAAGTGCACTCAGTTTAAGGTGCATTTAAAAAAGCCTATGAAGGGACCATCTGACTCTGAAACTGTTCCAGCAAAAGTCTGTTGTGCACTCCTCAAACAGTCAGCAAATGCTCCAGATGTTAGAGAGGTAACCCCAGGCTCTGGGGACTAAAGACCTTACACATCAAAAGAGCTATGCATCAGTGAGTTTTGTTCGGTTACCCTCTTCGTGTTCTGATTCTCTGTGTGAGCAACTTTAGGTTGAGGGTAGCTGAACCGTTTTGAGGGTCTATTGACATAAGGGATTGAGGCGTAGGAGTAAGATGTCCCACACTATATGGAGCCATGAAGTGAGAATGAGGTGGCCAGGATTGCATCCTATGTTGAGGCACCTGGGGTTGAGGAGGGGGCATCCACAGGGGTTAAGCTCTGTCCACCTCATGCTTCTGATTAGATAGAATGGGATGTCACTTTTCCTTAGCTTACCTCTGTCTCAGGTGACAAAGTAGCAGCTCCCAGAGAAGGGCTTCTAGAAGATGCAGGTTAAGCTGAACAGTGAAACTTGCCTATGGATGGTGCTATGCTCTATAGCAGGGGTCAACAACCTTTCAGCAGTGGGGTGCCAAGTCTTCATTAATACACTCTAATTTAAGGCTTCGCGTGTCGGTCATATATATTTTAACGCTTTTTAGAAGGTCTCTCTAAAAGTCTAATATATAACCAAACTACCTTTATATGTAAAGGGTGGCCTGCTGGGACTCCAGGCCCGAAAGCAAGATGAGCAAGGGCTGGAAACAAAGATTGGCAGCTGAGGTGAGTGGAGTAGGTGGCTGGTAGGCCTGAGCAGGGCTGGAGACCTGGACCCTGTCTGTCGGCAAGACCGCCTCCAACCAGAAGCAAGGTGAGTGGAGCTGTGCGGTAGAGACCCCTGCTGGCGAGGGGCCAGCAGGCAGAAACCCCAGAGTGGTGGCAGGCCAAGCCTGCCACCACTCTGGGGTTTCTGCCCCAGCTCTTGCCAGCTGAGGTCTCAGCCCGCTGCCAGCCTGGGGTTCCTTAACCCAGGCTGGCAGCAGGTGCTGAGTGGGACCTGCGGGAACCCGGCTGGCAGGAGCCAGCAGCAGGAACTCCAGAGCAGGGCAGGCTGAGCAGCTCAGCCCGCCGCAGCTCTGGGGTTTTCTCCGGTGGCTCCTGCCAGCCAGGGTCTCAGCCCACTGCCAGCCTGGGGTTCCTTTCCCCCCAGGCCAGCAGCAGGTGCTGAGTTGGACCCACGGCGGGTCCCGCAGGAGCCGGCAGCTGGCAGCGGGAACTCCAGAGTGGCGGCGGGGCTGAGCGGCTCAGCCCACGCTGCGTGCCAGGAAAAATTGGCTGGGGTGCCAACTTTGGCATGTGTGCTGTAGGTTGCCAACCCCTGCTCTATAGAGGAGTAGAACTTGAGGAGAAGTTGGTTCCAAGGAAGTGGTGTAATGTTTCCATGGCCAGTAACCAAAGTCTGATACTGTACTGGATTTAGAGCCCACAGATAGGAGTGAAACCTCCAGTAAAGGAGACAGGGCTCAAAAGAGATCCTCAAATCCCTAGATGTTGTAAAGGAGGATGGAAAAGAGGGGTTGTGTGCCAGCATAGAGTGGTGCTGTGAGTCTGCAGCAAAGTCAAAAGTAGCAGAGGAAAATTCTTCTCAGTTCAGTATCAAGCCACATGCAATAGAAGGTACAAGGATTGATGGTACCAAAGTTGTCAACTGTCAGCAAATGACAGTGCAGAGTTGGTACCAAAGCAGAAGTGATGTCTGCTTAGACATAAATTCCCACCCAGTCAGTGGTGCTCAGAGGAGCAATCACCTACTCAACAGTGGCAACAGCTTTTCTACCTTAAGACAAGTCTTCCTCCCCCTCCCCCCCCCCCCAATAATTCACCACATCAGATGTACAGGCTCATCTAGGGTTACCATATTTCCACAATCAAAAAAGAGGACACTGGGGGGGAGCACCACTCTGCCCCATCCACTCCCTCCCACTTCCCACCCCCTGCTGAGAACCCCCCCATCCTAACTGCCCCCCCTCCCCCCAGGACCCTACCTGTCCCCTGACTGCCCCAACCCTTATCCACTCACATGGGTGGCAGGGTTGTAGAATTTTTGGTGGTGCCCAGAACCTGCCCCCCCACCTGCCTAAAGCTCTGGGAGGGGGGTCAGGTGGGAAGAGGAGGTCTGGGGTGTAGGTCCTGGGCTGGGGATTAGGGTGCAGGCTCTGGGATAGAGTTTGGGTGCAGGCTCCAGGCTAGGGCAGGGGGTGGGTGTGCAAGAGGGGGTGAGGGGTGCAGACTCAGAGATGGAGTTTGGGGGTGGGAGGTGGTGCAAAGGGAGAGGGTGCAGGCTTTGGGAGGGAGTTTGAGGGCAGGAGGGGGGGTGTGGAAAGAGGGAGGGGGTGTAGGGGGGAGGGAGTTTGGGGATAAGAGGGGGTGCAAGGGTGAGGGCTGTGGAGCTGAGGATGAGGGGTTCATGATGCAGGAGGGGGCTCAGGGCTGGGGCAGAGGATTAGGGTGCAGGGGGCTGGGGATGAGGGGTTTGGGGCATTGGAGAGGCTCGGGGCTAGGGTGGAAGGGCAGGGTAAGGGCAGCCTGCCTTGCCATTAGTGGGTGGGGGGCACTAGGACCTGGGGGGCAGCAGACAGCAGTTGCTGCTGGCTCTGGCAGTACAAGCAGACAAGGGAGAGGCAGGCAAAGGGGCAGGACCCATGGGGGTGTGTGTGTGTGGGATGCACAGGGGGGAGGCAGGTGAAGGTCAGGGACCCATCCAACCCTCCCCCCTGCTCCCTGGCTGCCCACCCCAGGACTCCCCTTACCATGCCAATGTCCATGTGTAGGCAAAACACACTGCAGGCAGCAGGGGAGGGCTCTGGCTGCTGGAGGCCAATGGGAGTGGCTCAATTGGGCACAGCCGCCCAATCAGCAGCCACACCCCACATGGGAGGGAGTGGAGGGAAAAAATCCTGGACCTTTTAACCTTGTTACCAATTCCTCCTGGATGGCTATTTAGAGACACAAAAGCCAGACATGTCCAGGGAAATACAGACTGATAACTCTAGGCTCATCCAGTAACTTCACAAAGTCTGCCTCAAATGACTAGGTCCATGTCTGTCTTGACACCAAATGCAGACTTCACCTCAGACTGTTCTCATTTCAGACCCCCTTTGTCTTTCAACCATCTATGAAATTATAGATGGTTGTAAGAGTTTGACTCTTTCAGGAAAAGTTGAGGAGCAAACCTGCACCTCTGACTCAGGCTGTGTGGTCCCCTGTGGACTCAATCTCACAAATAAGATTGAAATAAGAGCAATAAGATTGTTCCTTTCACAAGGGGTAGAAGCTACCATTCAGATCTTGACAGGCAGTACTGCAGCAATGTATATCAACAGGTGAGGTGTTTGCTTTTCAAATGCCCGGATGACCCTAAGCTGGGAGGGTTTGCAAGCACTTTGGAGGACAGGATTAGAATTTAGCTGGCCCTTGACAAATTGGAGGACTGGTCTGCATTCAGCAATGAAATTGGGGGGGGGGGGGGGAGAGAAGCACAAAGCATTTCACTTGGGAAGGAAAAATCAACTGCAAAATGGGGAATAACTGGCTAGGTGGTTAGGGTTCTTTCCCCACTTTGAACTCTAGGGTACAGATGCAGGGACCTGCATGAAAGACCCCCCCCCCCCCCCCCCCCTTCTGTACCCCCTCCGGTTAAAAACATCCCAAGGCACAAATTACACCTTGCCTTGAACAGTAGGATGCCACCACCAAGTGATTTAGTCAAAAAACAAGGTAAAGGACCCCTTGGTGTCCTTTTCCCCCCCCCCCCCCAAAGCCCTGCACCCCCTTTCCTGGGGAAAGCTTGAGAATAATATCCTCACCAGTTGGTACAGGTGAACTCAGACCCAAATCCTTGGATCTTAAGAACAATGAAAAATCAATCTGGTTCTTAAAAGAGAAATTTTAATTAAAGAAACAGTAAAAGAATCACCTGTAAAAATCAGGATGGTAAATACTTTACAGAATAACAAAAGATTCAAAAACACGGAGGATTTCCCTTCTAAGCAAAACTTTAAAGTTACAAAAACAGGGCAAATCACAAGCTAAAACAAAAGATAACCTAACTCATTTCTTTGCTATTACTTACTATTTCTGCAATATTAGACGCTTAGCTTAGATGTATTTTCCCTGCCCTGGTTCCTTGTTGACTCCGGGAGACAGACAACCTCCAGATTCGAAAGTTTCTCTTCTCTCCTCCCTCCCTCCCTCCCTGGTCCTTTTGGTCAGGTGCCATCCAGGTTATCTGAGCTTCTTAACCCTTTACAGGTAAAAGAGGAATTAACCCTTTACAGGGTAAAGAGGGATTTTATGCTACCCTTAGCTGTATGTTTATGACAGTGAAAAGGATCTGGGGGTTGTAGTGGATCACAAATTAAATAAGTCTCAACAATGTGGTGCACTTGACTAAGAATATTCATCTTTTTCACATGTTAACAGGAGTTCTGTATGTAAGACACGGAGGTAATTGTCCTCTGCTCAGCACTGATGAGACAACAGTTTGAGGTACTGTGGTGCCTAGAATTGTCTACACTTCAGGAAAGATGTGGACAAATTTGAAAAGTCCAGAGGAAAGCAACACAAATGATAAAATGTTTAGAAAACCTAATCTGAGGGAAGGCTAAAAGTCATCTTTAGTCTTGAGAAGACCAGGGAGGAGAGGAGAGAACCTGATAGGATAATATATTAAGGGTGGCTGTAAAGAGGTCTGTGAACAGTTATCTGGCATGTCTACTGAAAGTAGGACCAGAAGTAGTGGGTTTAATTTGCAGTAAGGGAGACTTACAACTTTCTAATTATAAAGCTAGTTAAGCTCTGGAATAGGCTTCCAAGGGAGGTTGTGGAATCCCTAACATTGGTGGGTTTTAAGAACAAGTTAAACACCTGTCAGGGATGGTCTAGGCATACTTGGTATTGCCTTAGCATTGGGGGCTGGATGACCTCTGAGGCCCTTCCAGCCCTACGTTTCTATGATGCTAAGGAGGGGCATGATCAACACCTGTCAGGAAGAAATTCTTTTGTGGGAGCAGTATATTCAGAACTAAATTGACCTTTTAGCTCCATATATTGTGGGACACAACAATCTAGTTCACCACATCAGCAGAAATAGCTCCTCTAATGCACAAATGGACTTAAACGCTTGAGAGCCATATCCTTTTGTGGGATTGGGGTTCCCACTCATGGATAACATTGACCAACTAGAAGGCAAAATATAACATCTTCTGCACGGATGAGTGAGTCAAGCGCCAGCTAAGATGCTTTTGATTCACTGGGGCAGCCACTTCATATATGCCTTCCCACCATCTCCACTCTTTCCCAGAGTCCTTTGGAAGGATGAGATGAATCATTTTGATACTCAGTCACACCAGTTTTGATTTTTGGAACTCTTCCATCTTGCAGTTAACCACCTGTTGTTACCACCTCTTCTGGACATAATTTCACAAAACCATCTAATCCTTCATCCTAATTTGCAGTCTGCATCTAAGTTTCCTCTAAACTGCATGGCTGTGCACTGCACAGCAGCCTCTTAAGTGCTGCTCAGGCTGCCTTGGGGAGAGATGCCCCAGCCTGAACCTGCCGGGGGAGGGGCACCCCTCCATCTGCTATGGCCAGAGGAGAGAGCTGGGAGGAGCTCTCTCCCCACAGTAGCGCTGGGACAGTCTGTACCCCCCCAAACCCCTCATCCCCACCCCAGAGCCTGTAGCCCCAGACGGAGCCCTTTCCCTGCTTCTCAGCCTTACCCAGTCATATAAATTTTATTATGTGCACCAATATGCAGGTTGTCTCACACCACCTCCATATTGGGGCACAACAAAATTAATTCTGCATGTGTGTTGGAAATATTAGAGGGAACACTGGCTCTGCATCTGACAGCTTGAATGCTGGTTGGTTGACTTCCATGGATAGAAGCTGCTTGGTACAGGTTCAGGACTTTCCGATTCGGAGCAGGTAAGTATCCACCAGGTTAAAATAGGCAAAAAAGGGAACATTGTTTTCATCCACTGGAGACTTCCATTCCTCAGACATTGAGCTATTAACTGGTTTGAGAGTCCACTTGGCCACAATATCGGCCTGTTATCCTCCCATACAAGATTTCTCAATAGTCCTAGATTCCTGAAACAGCAAATGTATTTCCTCTCTAGCCATTCTGTATGGGACTCCAGTATGGTCCTTGCTTCTGACAGAACTGCCTTTCAAACAGTGTCAGATTGTTTTACCTAGCAAGTAAGACTGCATTCTGAGTGGCAACTACTTCAGCTTGCAGGATGAGTGAGATTGAAGCTTTGGTGGTGGTCATTCAAAATTGCTGTCCTTGCAACACAGTAGAAACAACCTTTAGGCAAGGTCTTAAACTTTCACCTGAGTCAATACATTTAAAGGGGCCAAACTTCATACTTTAGATATTCTGGGAACTCTCTCATATGAATAGTTTTTTAATATTAAAGAAATACTCTTTGGGAAATTATGCCATAATGGGCTACATTAATTTCCTGGATAGAGATTGGAGAATAAATGCTACCAGCACTGGTAGGGCCCATTTACCTGTGGATGTGATAGATGACAGCTTTTCTTGATTGGAGGAGGAGGAGGGGAAAAAACCTAATGAGGTGGTGCAGTGTTAGACCTGGTTTTAGTAAGTAGTGAGAACATCTTAGAGCTGGCTGTCAGAAATAACCTTGGATCAAGAGTCAATTCAGTTGGAATTAAATAGAAGGATAATCAACCATGTTGTCACTTACGATTTTTTTTATTTCAAAAGAGCAGACTTGGGGGAAATCAAGGGAATTAAAGAAGTCAACTGAGCTGAAAAGCTCAGTGACTTAAATGTGAAGGAGGCTTAGTTTTTGTATAGCTGATTGGAAGAAACTCCATCTGAAATTGTCATTCTAAGCAACGGGGAAAAAAATTGTAGGGAAAGGCTCCTGACCCCACTGGATGAATGACCACCTCAGAAATTTAGGAGTAAGCAGAGAGCCTATAAAGAATGGAGAAGGATTGATCCACAAAGAAAACTACTTTGTGGAAGCTAGAAAATGTGGGCATAAAGTGAGATTTGCAAAGTCAAGCAGGATTCGTGCTTATCAAGGAAACTAAAATAGTGGGTTTTTTAGTTTTATAAAGATGGATGAGGTCAGGCTGCTATGCTTTGTGGATGAGAAGGAGATTAAAGATAAACTAGGTGTGGGCCAAAACCTAAATGAATACTCAGTTTTCAATAATAGGGAGCATGAAGGCAGTGCAGCTGATGGAAATAAATGTCTAGAAACGGAAACCAAGCTCCAAGTTTTTCTTTCACCTTCCAGAATACTGAAATCTGGCATGTTAGACTGATAGTCAGTTGTAGTGGAGTTCCTCAAGGATGGATCTTTAGTGAAAATATTTATGACCGTGGCACGAAAAGTAGGTGTGCTAATGAAACTTGCTTATACAAAGTTGGGAGATGTTGTCAATACAGAGGAGGATGGGAATGTTCTACAGGAAGATCTGGATGATATCAAAACTTCATCCCACTTCTCACTCTAGTCCACAATACTACAGAATGCAAGATCATGTACTTAAGCTCTAATTTCTGCTACAACCATGGGACTCATCAGTTGGAAGCAACAGAGGAGGAGACACACCTGAATATGTAGGTCAAACCTACAATAACTATGAGCAACCAGTGTGATGTGGCTGTGAAAAGGCAAGTGCAATCTTAGGATGGCATTTCCAGTAGAGAGAAAAGTGTGAATGCCATTGTACAAGACACTGGGAAGACCTCATCTGGAATACTGTGTACAATTCTGGTCATCCATATTTAAAAAAAACAGGTACAGAAAGCTAGTAGGTCCTCCATTAACCTAATCATCCTATCTTATGAGAGGAAGACTGGAAGAGCTTGGCTTGTTTAGGCTAACAAAAAGAATGCTGAGAGGGGGAATATGATTGCTCTTTATAAATTATATTGAGGGGTAAATACCAGGGAGGGTGAAGAGCTATTTAAGCTAAAGGACAGTATGACCACAAGAAATGGGTATAAACTGCCCATGAATATATTAAGATTGAAATTTAGCAGATGGTTTCTAACCATCAGAAGGGTGAGGTTCAGGAACAGACTCACAATAAGTTGTGGGGGCAGACCACTTGCTTTACTTTTTAAGGCAGCTGGAGAAATAGGATGCAATTGAATTACAGGGTTGCTTGTGATGGTAGGGGGCAGGACTCAACAGCCTTGGGGTTCACTTTTAGTTTCTTACATTCCTAAAGCTCATGTTTTTGGGGGGCTTCAATCAGGTACTTGTGAGGAGCAGGAAGGGATTCTTGCTCTCCCCTCCCTCCCTCCCTCCCAATATTCTGGGAAGTTTATCTCCTTGCCCTGAAGCATCAGGAATGGCCATGGCTGGAAATGGTACACTAGATGTGGTGGACCAGAGCTCTCAGGTGGCACTGAGCATTATCTCTCATGCACTTGGTTGGTTGGTTTGTGCTCTCATGCTCAGGGTCAAACTTATCACAATGTAGGGTTGGGAAGGGATTTTTCCCCTAGGTCAGATTGGCAGTGACCTTGAAGTTTTCACCTTCTCTGCAGCATGTGGGTACAGGTCATTTGCCAGGGTTATCTGCATTTACTTCACTTAATCATTTCTCTGGAAACAAGGTGGCTTCAAGCACCCTCCTGCTCCCCAACTCCCTTCTGACAACACAAATTACTAGACCACCTCAGGAGGGGGAACCGAATCCTGAGCCCTACTACCCTGGGCAGGGAAGGGGTCAAAGCCGAAGCCCAAGGGCTTCAGCCCCAGCCTGTAACCTGAGGGCTGAATCCCTGGGTGGTGAGGCTCAGGATTCAGCCCTGAGCCCCGTCAAGTTTAAGCCAGACCTGACAACCCCATTAAATTGGGGTCGTGACCCACTTTGGGATTCTGACCCACCGTTTGAGAACTGCTGCCATCATGTGTATGACCAGCCTGGAAGCACAACAAGCAAGATACAAATAGCCTCCCAGCAAATGAGGGGGACATAAAATACAACCCTGGTACTAGCCTCTTCTAGGCTTTCTCCCAACCCTAATCCCACTAAACTACCTGTGGTCCTTGTGAACCACTATGTTGTGACTAAGTTGTAGGGACACTTAAGTGGTTCTCCTACACTTCTGGATCCTGAGAGACTTTTCAGTTCCTTCAAAAGAAACATATTGATTAAAAATACTAACTTTTCAAATACAGCAAGAATAATCTCCCCAATCTTGCTCTTTGCTGTGTCTCATAAGGCTAAAATGTAACCTCCAACACTAGGAATACCACACCACATAGTAAGTACCATTGCTATTGGGTCTGCAAGACTGACTACTGAATTACAAGTCCTCTAGCGTTGCCCGTTGAGCCTCAAACTTGTTCTGACACTTACCTTCTCAGGATTTCCCTCCTAGATCTTTGACATTTTTTCTTCTGGAGCAGGCAGATCAGGGATCATGACAGTAACGTCACTAGATACAGGATTGAGTCTAAGGACCTACTACATGTAAAAAAATATTTGCAGATGATGCATTAAGGGACACCAGACCCCGACCAGTGATCTAAAAGTGACTCTTTTTATAACCAGTCCTCTTCCCAACCTCTGTAATATGATCTGCATACTTAACTAGTATAAAGTGCACAAAGGCTCACAAGTTTGTTTTCTTTTCTTTTTCTTTTCTTTTTTTAAAACAGAGCTCAACAAAAATCCAGTGGAAGGTTTTTCAGCAGGTTTAATAGACGACAATGATCTTTACAGATGGGAAGTCCTCATTATTGGTCCTCCAGATACATTGTAGTAAGTACTAGCAATCTTAGTAAAACAGTGTGTACCCTAGCTTGTTTAAACTTCTGTGGTTAGAATCTCAGCAAATGTGTCATGATCACGTTAACCCTAGTTTAAGAGTAAGGTTTTAATAGCTTGGTTCTCTTTTCACAGCAGACATTGTAGTTGTTGGATTACTGGACACTTGCTGAGTCTTACATTGCAAATACCTCTAATAGCAAAACTATTTGCAAGTTCTGTGGAACTTGGAAAATGATCCTTCATTGTGCATTTATTTGACTTCTCTTTGGGGAGGGGAGGGAATAGAGGAGCTTCTGGGATTCTCTAGTTGCTCGTAAGAACGGCCCTACTGGGTCAGACTAAAGGTTCATCTAGCCCAGTAGCCTGTCTTCCAACAGTGGCCAACACCAGGTGCCCCAGAGGTAATGTACAGAACAGGGAATCAAGTGATCCTCCCCTATCACCCATTCCCAACTTCTAGCAAAGAGAGGCTAGGGACACCATCCATGCCCAACCTGGCTAATAGCCATTGATGGACCTATCCTCCATGAATGTACCTAGTTCTTTTTTGAACCCTGTTAGTCTTGGCCTTCACAACATCCTCTGGCAAAGAGTTCCACAGATTGACACTGCATTGTATGAAGAAATACTTTGTCTTTTTTTTTTTTTTTTAAACCTGCTGTCTTGGTTTCATTTGGTGACCCTCTAGATCTTGTGGTGTATGTAAATAAGGAAGTGTTGTTTACTCTTTCTCCACATCCATCATGATTTTATAGATCTCTATCATATTTCTCCCATATTTCTGGTTAGTCACTTCTATTTTTTTTTCCAAGCTGAAAACTCCCAGTCTTATTGCTTCTCATATGGAAGCTGTTTCATAACCCTAATCATTTTTGTTGCCCCTTTTTCTGAACCTTTTTCCAATTCCAATATCTTTTTTTTGAGATGGGGGCAACCCCGTCTGCACGCAGTATTCAAGATGTGGGCATATCATGGATTTATATAGAAGCAATGTGATATTTTCTGTCTTATTATCTATCCCTTTCTTAAAGATTCCCAATATTGTTGACTTTTTTGACTGCCACTGCACGTTGAGTGGATGTTTTCAGAGAACTATCTGCATTGACTCCCAGATCTTTCTTGAGTGGTAACAGCTAATTTAGACCCTCATTTTATATTTATAGTTGGAATTGTTTTCCAGTGGGCATTCCTTTGCATTTATCAAGATTGAATTCAATCTGCCATTTTGTTGCCCATGTGCACTTAACCCTTTGTTTCCCCTAGTGTCACTAGTCAACTGAAGCCTTTTGAGTGCTACAAACATTACTTGGCTCTAACCATAATAAGTATATCCTTCATAGAATGTCAAAGACCAATGGCACAAAAGGTTGAGACAACTGGGAACTTGGTTAGCTGCAGCAGATAGCCATGACGTCTTTTGTGCCTTGTCAAACCTTGTGTTCCATACTGTTTTTTTTACAGTGACTTTCCAAAGGGTGCCAAAGAAGACTTAGTATGTTTGAGAGAGGCATTTTCCCCACATGGCAACTCTCTACCTGGTTTAGCCTGCCAGTTGAACCAGTGTCATGGGGGCATGGCAGCTACTGCATCTGCCTACTGGCAGCTACTTGGGGTGTAAAAGAGGTAGTACCTCAAAGTCAGGACAGTCACATTTTGTTTCACTTTTTTCTTTCATCTTTGCTTTGCACCCAGCTCTGACATAAGAATGGTCATAATGGGTCAGTATCCTGTCTTCTGACAGTAACTGGTGTCGATGCATCAGGGAATGAACAGAACAAGGCAGTTATTGAGTGATCCATCCACTGAGCCACAACCGTAGTGTGGGTTTTATGCCTGACCATCTTGGCTAATAGCCATTGATGGATGTGTCCTCCATGTATTTATCTAATCTTTGATCTTCACAACGTCCCCTGGCAAAGAGTTCTATAGGTTGATTGCATGTTTAGGTAAGTACACACAATGGTTATTAGCCAAGATGGTCAGGGATACACACAGACACATGCTCTGCATGTCCCTAAACATCTGACTTCTAGAATCTGAGATTGGATGATAGGAGATGGATTGCTCAATAAATTGCCCTGTTCTGTTGATTCCCTCTGAAGTATCTGGCAGTAGTCCCTTTCAGAAGATGATACTGGGCTAGATGGGCCATTGGTCTGACCCAGTGTGGTCGTTATGTGAGTGAAGGCTGTGAAGTGAGGACAAGTTTAAAAAGAAACATTCAGAGTGCAACTATCCTGATTTTTTTCAGAAGTGCTCCTTCTCCTTCTACACCCATATAATCAATCTCTGATAGTAGCTTCTCAAGCCATTTCCCCCATATCTAATGGGGTGAAACTGGCTGCATGCTGGCATCAGTTCTCGTGAGTCTCTTCACAGCCATTCTGAATTTTGAAGGTTGTCAGTTGCATAAGGGCATTTACATAAGTAGGGCCCTACCAAATTCACAGCCATAGAAGAACGTGTCAGATCATGAAATTTGGCTTCCCGCCGTGAAATGTGGTCTTATGTGCTTTTACTCTATACTATACAGGTTTCATGAGGAGACCAGTGCTTCTCAATCTGGGGGTCCTGACCCAAAAGGAAGTTGCGGGGGGGGGGGGGGGGGGGGTTATAAAGTTTTTTTTACAGGGCTTGTGGTATTGCCACCCTTACTTCTGCACTTCCTACAGAGCTGGGCAGCCAGAGAGCAGTGGCTGTTGGCTGGGTTCCCAGCTCTGAAGGCAGCACCCCAGCAGCACAGAAGTGAGGGTGGCAATACCATACTAGGCCACCCTTATTTCTGTGTTGCTGCTTTCAGAACTGGGTAGTTGGAGAGTGGCAGGAGTGCTGACTAAGGGCCCAGCTCTGCAGACAGCAGCACAGAAGTAATGGTGGTAATATCCTATTATGCCATACTTATTTCTGCGCTGCTGCTGGCAGTGGCTCTGCCTTCGGAGCTGGGCTCCCAGCCAGCAGCTGCTGTTCTCCAGCTGTGAAGGCAGCACCGCTGCCAGCACCAGCACAGAAATAAGGGTAGCAGTACTGTAACATGCTACAATAACCCTGTGAACCCCCATCTCCTTTGTGGGTCAGGATCCCTACAATTACAACACTCTGAAATTTCAGATTTAAGTAGCTGGAACAATGAAATTTACAATTTTTTAAAATCCCATGACCATAAAATTGACCAAAATGGATCATGAATTTGGTAGGGCCCTATACATAAAGCAAAGAACTGGTAGAAAACTTCAGTCTCCAAAAGCTTATGATAAAAGTCCTCGAGGAACTAGTATGTTGAAGCCCTTTTTGTGGATCATTGTGCTCTACTTAATAGTGGAAGTGATCTACAGCTTATCCTGGACAGGCTCTCAGAGGCAGCTAAACAATTAGGATTCACCATCAACCTGGAAAAAAATGAAATCCTCTTCTAACAAGTCCCATCAACCACTGCATAAACATCACCCTCAATGGTATAAAGAATCACAAACATGTCACATATTGTGATAGTACCATCCCAAGTGATGGTTCCCTGGTTCAAGAAATACCAAACAGAAAATGAAAGGCAGTCCAGGCTGTTTGAATCGTTCATCATAGGATACTCAATCAGCAAATTATCACTGTCATCCAAATGGATATACAGTGTAGCATCCCTTTATACAGGCATGAGAAATGCTGTCTTGGCTCTCTTCTGAAGGTCTGCTGGCAAGACCAAGTATCAAATTTTTCATCCGGGGGGCGGGGTGTGGAAAAATGGAATAAACCACATTGAGACAAATGATTATCAGAAGCTCAGTTTGGATGGACAGGTCACATCAGAAGTGGGGGTGCTGGACTTTCTGGGGGCATATAAGATGAGTTGTAACTCAAAGCGCAGCGAGAGGTGGTCAGCATAAGTGCCTCAGCCAGCCTTAAGCAGCATCTCAACTCATGGGGCATAAGTGGTGTGTGGGTTTTTTGTTTTTTTTTTTTTTTTTCTCCTCTCCCTGTGAAAAGAGCCAGGGATAGACCTGAATGGAGAGCAACTATTCAAGGTCTTAAACATTTTGAGTGACGGTCATGGGAAGAAGAGAATTTTTTTTGGGGGGTGAAGGTGGGTAGGAAGAGCCAAGCATCATGCCATGTCTCCAGTGGGAGCATGCCAGTAGGATATCTCTTTGCAACCTTGCTTCTTGCCAGTTGAATTACACAGACACCAGATACCATGACATAATCTTCATAACGGCAGATAGACATATGTAAATCATAGTTCAGGTGGCACTTTGTAGCTATTGATTTGCTTATAACTACATCTGGGGGCTGTAACTTGTTAGGTTCTCAACTTTTTGTTTTCTTTCTCCTTCTCCTGGGTGTCTGTGTGGAGAAGGGTAACCACCTTCTGCTAGGTATTCACTAGGCCAAGGGATTATCAAACTTTTTTGCTGGGGCCCCCTTTGAAAATATTTCAGGCAGCTGACACCCCTGCCCCTAATACTATGCCTCCCTTACTTTTGTGTTGCTGCTGGCAGTAGCTCTGCCTTTAGAGCTGGGCAGTCCGAGAGCAGCAGCTGCTGCTCTCGGACTGCCCAGCTCTAAAGGCAGCACAGAAGTAAGGGTGGCAATTCTTCAATCCCTCCCTCATCTCCCCTGCCCCCCCCCATGGCCTTGTGATCCCCTTTTGAGTCAGGACCCACAGTTTGAGAAATGCTGCCTTTATGCTCAGACAAGCAAAGTAGTATCCTGCTTTCTCTGAGAAGCTTCCTGCCCCCATCCCAGCCTGTTAGTGGAGCAGCCAGGACTAATCCCTTGCCTATAGTACAGATTTGCCTGCTGCAAGGGATTGCTAAGCATCTGCAGCAGGGAAAGGACAGCAGCTGCTTCAGTGGGGGAGGCACTGCCCCTACATGACTGAGGCAACTGTCTAAGTTTCAGGGCTCAGAATGCTGGGAACTTACAATAAGATTCTGTCACTTTGCAACTTAGCACCCAGGTTGGATGCCACAGGTTTAATTTCACTGCTGCACTCGATTCAATTTCCTGTTCTCAGGAAATGGGCTATTCTGACTATCACTCAACTTTTCAGTTCCCTTCTGAAGTCAGCACAGCTTGTTTAAGATCTAAGTGAGTCTGGATCAAACTAAAAGAACCCTGGGTGCTTGACTCATTCCTCTGCTATAACCATTAGACTATGCAACTTAGGTTCTGTATGAGCAAAGTAATTATCTTTCTAGCTTGCTCCCATAAGCATCTGGATTCAGCAGCCAGTCCTGTGTTGTCAGTCCTGTTCACTATGCCCATGGGAAACACCTGTTATGAGTCACTACATTTAACAGGCCAATAAGTATAAACTGCAAAGTTGTAGTTTATAAAGGTACAGCAGCTTGCATATGGCAATAGCCTTTCTAATTGAATGGGTTAAAGGCTTATTGTTGGCTCAATGCATGACTCAGAATACTGCATTCTTCTTTAGGGACTTGAGTTCTAGATTTGTTTTTAAAAAAAAAAAAAAAAAAAAAAAAAAAAAATCTCCCAGCTGGGTGCATCAGTGTTGCAAAAAAATTACCAAGACGGTATTGAGCTTTAAAAGGTTCTACAATTTACAGTACCCAGGCCCCTAATTCAATGTTTTCCTCCAGGGATTTCTGGATGGCACGCTAATATACAAATAGTGCAAAGGCATTGAGTATTTAGCCATCTCTTCATGAACACCACTCTGCTTCAATCTTTTTCCTCTTTATATTGAGGCAGTAACTTGCCTATCATGAGTGTCCACCATCTAATCAACGTCTCCTCTTCAAATTGTAGTGTTCTAATCTTCATTAGAAGTCCAAGCCTTTTTAAGCTCTAGCTGACAATGATGGCAACTGCAGAGGAGCTTGTCATAGTAGTCCACTCATAGCACTAGAGTCGCAACAACCTCCTCTCCCAACTTCCAATGCCAGGCCTTCTCTACTGAAACTGAACTCCTACTCCATGAAGTAGTAGGAATAAGGGCAGTGTGTGGTAAGAGGAAATAAGCTTTAACGTGACACCTTTGATTGTTTCTAGCTATGTAGGGATTCACACTTACCAAGACCGTATCTTCCTTGGCTTCAAACCTCCATACTTAGACTCAGATTTAACTGATCTGGTGGTTTAAGTACATTTGTACCTAATTCTGTTTAACTCCAACCCAGTTAAATTGGTCAAAATATAGATTCTCTGTTAATGCTAGAAAATAACTTGGTTGTGCTGGTAATGAGCCCTTGTTATCAGAGTGCAGAAATCCTTCATTGGAAGCATCGGTCAAGAATGATGGTGCTAAGGGTCCCAAGAACACTGTTTAGACTATTGATTTGGCGAATTTCCCTGAGATTCCTTGACTTAGTAGGTATTTCTAAATCTGAGTATTGCACCAGTAAACCTAGCTATAGATCAGACCTGTCCACTGATGAGGTGACCCACATGTGGAACATGAACAGGTATCGGGGTTCTATGCTTGCTTTTTCTTCTGGGAGTTGAATTGGGAGTATTGATGGGATCCCCAGTCATGAGATGGCAGTGGGAGCCTGGAAGCTAACTTGTAAGCTGTGACCCTAAATGTTCACTTCCTCACTTAGCTAGCTGGGAGCTCTATGGAATTTTGAGTTAAAATGACACTTTGTCCTCTGGAAAAATAAAATACTTGTAGTCTGAGTATTTGGCGGGGATGGCGAGTAGCTTGTAAAAAGCTATCCATCCATTGTGTATGCTAATGCTATTACTATGAATGCAAATGTTACAAACTGTTTAAATCTAATATAGATTAAAGTGTCATCTGACTCAATTTTCTAGTTTTGGACTTGCAAAGATCTACTTACTGATAATTCTTTAATTCCCCAGTGAAGGTGGCGTCTTCAAGGCTCATCTCACTTTTCCAAAAGACTATCCTCTCAGGCCGCCGAAAATGAAGTTCATCACAGAAATCTGGCATCCAAATGGTAAGAATTTGCCAGTTTTAGCTTTCTGTACTTCTTAGTCAAGTCTGCAGTTTCATTTACAAGATTAGCCAGAGTTGATGTGTCCTGTGTTGTAAGAAACCTGTAACAACCCCCCCATTTAGCTAACTGCCACTTGTTGTAATATACTATTTCTCCTCTCCATACCTGACACTTCACTGGTCTCAAGGTCTGTTCTCCAAGCATCTGCATCAGTCTTCCCAAGGTTTAGGCAGTATGTATTGATGGGCAGTGTCTGGCCCAGATAGGTTGCTGGGGGCATCTCCTCAATGTAAGTCTCTGGTCTGGGGAAAGAAATGGATCCTAGGGTTAACTTTACATCACTGGCTTGGCAGATACAAGCTGGAAGGTGAGAAGAAGCGACTTCCATCCCTGGTGTCTTCTGAAGACACGGCTCCTATAGTCACACCATAATTGGGCTGAAGAACTTTACTGAGTTCTGTAAATCTGTAGTACAGCTTAGCAGCAAACCAGCACAAAATGCCTCCATTGGAAGTGGGGGGAGAGAGGGAGGCCTAATAGTGACATCAAGTCAAATCCCAACTTTCACACGTATTGACTTCCCTCCATAGGGAAGATGCTGCTTTATACTCACTCCTTAAGATATTGAACACCTGCCCTGCCAGGGGGTTGCTGGCTGTACATCTAAGACTCTGAACTCAGATTTATGCTTTCAGATGGGGGGGAAAATAGCTACTAAACTGAAAATGGAGATATCAAAATGGTCCACAGGGCCACTTAGTTTTCCATGTGTTATTTCATGGATCAGATCAGTGATGTGAATAGTCTACAGCTATACTATAACCTTTTTGATATGAAAAAGGTGAATATCTGATTTTGTAGAACTCTGAAAGGGCTACAACTAAACTGTCCAAGTACTCAGTGTGCCCATGTTAAGGCAGATATGTTTTAAATAAACTAGACGAGGGCAGGTCTGCTGTCTCTTGCCAAATTTTTTTCTTTTTTCCAACTTGTTTGTAAGAAGTCCTCAAACAGTGATACAAACTTGACAGTGTCTTGAAAGAAAATGTCTTCCCTGAAACTTTCCACAGTTAACTGTATTGAAGGTACTTAAATAGAAGACTTGTTTGGATGGAGAATAGCATCCCCATATAATATCTTGAAGCCAGCAATTTAATCACCACTGAAATATACCTAATGTGACTACTTGACTTTGTAGTTGACAAGAACGGTGATGTCTGCATTTCCATTCTTCATGAGCCTGGAGAAGACAAATATGGCTATGAAAAACCTGAGGAACGCTGGCTTCCCATCCACACAGTGGAAACTATAATGATTAGTGTCATTTCTATGCTGGCAGATCCCAATGGTGACTCTCCTGCTAATGTCGATGCAGCGGTAAGACTCCTAGTTTGTAAATACAGTGGTGCTACGTGTAGCAGAAAGCTTACTTCATTCTAAATGCAAAAACCTGAAGGGCATATTTTATGACTTGGTAAGCATGGTATTAGATGACTGATAAGCAAAGACTGTACTCTTGCCCAGTAAAAATGTACATGTAATGAAGCTTAATAGCTAGCCTTAAAAGCTAGAGTGTCTTAAATTCAGCCCCAGAATTGCTTTGAGGATTACTTTTTCTTGATAAACAAGTATTGGTTGCTAACTACAGACAAATCCTCCTGCTTTATCGGCTGAACGAGGCAAACACTGAAGCAGACTTGTCAGATAGCAACTTGCACAGGATACAGAAACAGGCAGGGTAGAGACTTTCTGCATTACATTTTGAGGCTTGGGTGCTCAAATGTAATAAGAAAACTTCAGCTATCTCCATAGCAATGAAGCTTCATGTAAGTGGCTGTATGACTAATACAATTTGCCAACCAGTGTTGGCTGGTAGATGTGAGCTACAGGAGTTGTATATTTTACAACTCCAGTGTCCTTTGGTCTACGCTGGAAACCCTTTCTGATGGTTAATATGCTACTTTGCATGTAGTGCAGAAAAGGTTTGTTCAGGGAGTCTTTTTTTGTTTGTTTGTTTTTTGTTTTTGGACAAGACTAACCACAGAAACTGATGCAGGGATCTTAGCAGGAAAAGTTAGTGATTTAAAAATGTAACTGTTCTTTCTCTTACCCCAAAAAATCAGCCATGTCAGTGTCACGAGTATAGATTTAAGCAGTGCATACATAGGAGGTAATGCCTCCTTTTACAGACTTGAAATAGTGGAGGAATTGTGGGAAGGCATTGGAGTGTCAGCCCTCAGGTGACTTAGCATGTGTCCTCAATGCAAAGTGGCAGTATAAAAGCCTCACTTAGAATTCAGTCTGCAGACCCAGATGAACAAACTACCCCAGGTTGAAAGCACCACTAAGCTTAGGTGACAGGTTCTTGGGTGTTGCCCACCCCATGCCTCTTCCATCCACACATGCAGGGCTGGGTTAAATCTGCCATGAAGACATCATCATGTAAAGGGGTACACTTGCATATGAGGTTGGGGTAATACTGAATTTCACTTAGGAGAGCAGTGATTCCTAAGCGTGGGATGCATGAACACACCTCTACAATGAAAACCTATCTGAAGAACAATAGTCTCAATGCTATTTGCAGGGTGAGGAGGAGAATAATCCTTAGTGTTGAAAATAATTTAGGAGAGCCTGAAACACATTGAGATAGGAATGGCCCCACTCATTTTGGTGCATACTAACATGGATGTCAATGGCAGTTGAAATGTTAACGTTTGAGCAATGATGCTGTTAACAAGCATGTAAGAAAAGAGGGAAGATCATAAAAATCTAAAGTAGCTTCTTATTGTTGGGGGAGGTGGAGGGAAAGAAAAGGGGAGAAAGGACTACCTAGGTGGATGCAGAAGATAACTAAATTAAGATGCAAAGGTCTTGAATAATGCAGGAGGCTGTAGGGCTGTGCATCTAGTGTCACTTTGCTGAAGTGGGAGCTCAGCTTTCCCAAGTCTGGGAAAGACATTGGTACAGTATGCGGGTCAGTCTTGATTAGGAGACTTGTCCTTAAGTCAGTGGTGGAAACAATCTTTTCCTGATAACCAAAAACTGCTTTCTTTGATAGCTATTTTTGGTTCTCTTTCTGTACACCTCCAACCACTTATGCTGTGCATATTACTACTGGAGACTGGAGTATCAAGGAGACACAAATCTTCAGGGGAGGGATAGCTCAGTGGTTTGAGCATTGGCCTGCTTAAACCCAGGGTTGAGCTCAATCCTTGAGGGGGCCATTTAGGGATCTGGGGCGCAAAAAAAAATGGTCCTGCTAGCAGGGTTGGATTAACAAATTTTGCCCCCCAACCCCCTCCCGAAGGGGAGTTGTGTGCTCGGGGGATGGCGACGGGTGAGCTGGAGCAGGGAGTGGTTCCCTTCCCCCTGCTCCCCCCAAGAGTTACTCTCCGTGCCCACCAGCCCCGGCTCACCTCCGCTATTCCCTGAATGCGCCACTACTCGCTTCTCCCTCCCAGCGCTTTCGTGTGGCAAGCCGGGGGGCGGGGAAGCAGAGGTGAGTTGGGGCAGGCCGGGGAGCGCTTCCCAGCCCCCCGTTACTCCTCAGGCCCTAGCTCACCTCTGCTCCACCTCCTCCGAGCGCGCTGCAACTCGCTTCTCCCTCCCTCCCAGCGCGGCAAGCCTGGGAGGGAGGTGGAAGGAGGGAAGTGTGGCGCGCCTGTGGGAGGGAGGTGGGCCAGGGATTTGGGGAAGGGGTGGAGTTGGGGAGGGGGCAAGAACAAATTTGCCACCCCAGCTAATTTATCACCTAGGCCAAGGAGGCCTAGGCTGGCAATACGCCACTGCCTGCTAGTGAAGGCAGGGGACTGGACTTGATGACCTTTCAAGGTCCCTTCCAGTTGTATGAGAGAGGTATATCTCCATATATTATTTTTATAAATCTGAATGCTGTGGAGGTGCAAACTAGGCTTTAAATGCCCAATAGTATATAGTATACTTTAGTTCTCTAATGATTTTTAACATTAATCTGTAGCTGACATTTCTGGTTTCTACATACTGATTTTTACACACGAAACCTGGTGCTCTTTCCTCAAAATTTCCAGTAACTAGCTTCTACTGCTTTATCAGGATGTATTTTTGGGAAAGGGCCACTCCTTTCACTAATCTGTAAAGCACATACTAGACGAAATGTCCAAACTTTTGAATGCTATTTCAAAGATGGTGAGAAAATTGCTAGCAAGAAGTGGGAAGGCTTCAGGTTTCATCCTGTGGTATGCTTCATATTAACTTCCACACGAGTAGTGTGGGTTTGTCAGGTCTCTTAAGTCTTTGAGCTGGGGTTGTAAACATGCTATATGTCTCCAGAAAATAGCCTCCTGGATTCTAGTCCTTAAATATAGGTATTTTTGCATGGCCTAGTGCAATACCCTTAATTTCCATCCCCACAGAAACATGCAAAACTAGTGCATAGTCAGTCAGAAATACTCATTGATGTGAAACACATACACACTCTCCCCCCCCCCCCCCCAAAAGATAGTGGGGTTTTACTGTGCAGTCCAGGAAGCCAGTATTTCTCACTGGATCCTGTCTCATTTTCTTCCCTTTTATCCCTTGGCCACTGTGCCCGAGAATGGAGCTTAGAGAAAGCTTAAGCAGCTCACCTCCTTAGGTCTCTGCTACACTGGTATCTTCTATTTAGCTTCTGCTTTTGGTTTGCCCAGCTTACTGGTTACAATACTCAACATCTGGCTCCCTGATTTCCTGATAATTAGATGAGTGTTACTTCCTATTGTAGAATCTAGAGAACAGATGGCTGCAGGCAACCCTCCCTGCGGAGGGAGGGATAGCTCAGTGGTTTGAGCATCAGCCTGCTAAACCCAGGGTTGTGAGTTCAGTTCTTGAGGATGCTATTTAGGGATCTGGGGCAAAAATCTGTTTGAGCAGGGGGTTGGACTAGATGACCTCCTGAGGTCCCTTCCAACCTTGATATTCTCTGAAGAGATGGCTAATGGCTGGCAGGGTGGGAATGGAAAAGCAGTGTCTGAAATCCATTTTGTTGCATTTGCTGTTCAATTTGCCATGGCATCAGGGGGAGATGAGAAGGAGTCCAAAGGGTCCTGCCTGCTGTGTCTGAGGCAGTTGATGTCTTTCAGAGCTCTTGTTTCAGGTCCTCTGCTGACTTGGGAAGGCATCCCTGCTTCACTTGATGGTCTGTTCATGTTTGAGGTCTCTGCACCCATAAGGATTAGAAACCATTTTTTAAGCTAAGATTTTGGAGCACAACTCCTTAAAAAGATGGAATTCTGTGTCTAATTCTGCAGTTGAACACAGGAGACCTTATAGCAGCTGCCTGCCTCCTTAGAAGTGGGCATTTGCTGTCCTTTCTATTGCCTGTCTCTTCATTCTGGATCTTAATTTTTCTTCCTCTACCTCATTTAACAGCTCTTAAGTTTTTTGTTAGGCTTTCTTACCCCAAAAGAGGGGAAAACATGAAGCCCCTTCAAAGAGCCACTAGTTGATGGCTTGACCGGCTGGAGTGCAGTAACAGTAGTGAGACTTGTAAATATCTTACACAGAAATACCTCAAACACTTGCTATTGGAAAGAATGGAGAGGTCTCCTGCACAGATGGCCTACATGGTGTCTGCACAGAGCAGCGATCAACACCATACACATGCGGTATAAGCCAGTCTTGGAAATCTGGGACCCTTTAAGTGGCAGGATAATGGGCATAACTTAGAGTGATTAAAGGCTGACTTGATCATTCTGTAAGTACTTACGTGGAGAATAAAAATTTGAGAAGCCCTCTATCAGTCTAACAAATGTGAAATGAGCTAATGGCTGGAAGTTGAGGCAAGACAAACTTGGACTATAAAAAAAAGGCAAATTTCAAACAGTGAGGGTAACTATTAAGGGTTGTAGTGGATTCTCCATTATGAGCAATTAAATCAAGATTATATAAGGGTTTTTTTGGGGGTGGGGTGGGGGGAAATCTATGCTCTAGTTGAAACAAGAATTTAATTCAGGGAAGTCCTATAGCCTGTGTTAAGCAGGAGATCAGATGAGATGATCATAATGGTCCTTCTGGCTCTATCTATGAATCTGCTGTTGCTTTGCAGATGCCCTGGAACTGACCAAACAACTCACTATAGTCTGAAATCTCGCTCTTGTTTGGAAGAAACTAGGTGGAGAGAAGGGTTTTGCAATTACAAGGGCTAAAAACTTCTACTGATGAAAGCTTAGACTGTAGAAATGGCCTAGGCCTCCACGGTTTTAGGGACAAGCTTTCCAGGAGTGTAGGATGATCTTTTTATCTCCCAGCCTAAATGCTATGACTGCTTCCAGGAACAGGATCGCTAGATTTAAACACATTCCAAGAAAATCTGTTGGACTCAGAGCACCTAGGTTCTGGAAACTTAAATATGCAACTTCTTTCTAGAATAAGTTTATCACAGCACTAACATCAAAGTTGTCAAACTACTTTACAGAAAGAATGGCGAGAAGACAGAAATGGAGAGTTCAAAAGGAAAGTTGCCCGCTGTGTAAGAAAAAGCCAAGAGACTGCTTTTGAGTGACACTTATTCAGCAGCTAGTAGCTTCACTTTTTTTCAGGGTAAGTAATGTCTTCAAAGAAAGTCACCTTCACCTCCATTAGTAGGAGGCATGAAGGACAAACTAACAGTATGACACAATCTGTATTCAGGCATAAATACCTTCCCCTCGTCTTTCAAACAAACTTTGTGCTTTCTCCCACTTTCACTGACAATATGTCCTCAGCCTCATGTCTGTAGACCAGCACTGCCAAAAACTACTAGGCTATGGAGACACTGAATGTAACACTTTTTTTTATTCATGCATTACTGTCCACTAAATTCTTTGCCTGGGTTGGTAAACTTGTTGTTTTATTAGCATGTCTTCAATACACCGGCCAAAGCCTGAGATTAGATTTGGTTTGGCAGTATTTTATACCAGTTCACTAATCTCATTAGTGGCTACAAATACGCTTGTAACATATTTAGCATCAAAAGTGGACATTCATTATAGATTCCTGCCCAAGCAGACTTCCCAAGAAGCTTTAAAATTCAGATGTCTGTTGCCAGCCCAAAACTGCAAATGTTGATGTACATATGGTGTCAATCTGTGTACAGATGCTGATAGCAAGGCCACTTGCAGGCTTAGTCTTTTTTAGGGTCTTCGGATCAGTCAAGTGGTTGGGAAGACATCTCAGCCTTTTTTTAAACTGTCTTTCTCTTGAGTTAAAAATCTTGTAGCATTTCTAAGATTTCTCCCCCTCCCCCCCCCCCAATCAGTCTTGACATATGGCACCAAGAAAGTGTCTTGCATTGCCCTATAGTAGTAGTACTACAAGATGCTTAATGTTAGTAGCTCCTCAGGGAAAATAAATCTACCTGACAACTCTTGGTAGTCTGCAGTAATTCTGCTTGGGAGCTGAACTAGAACATGCTTGAATTTCTCTTCAAGCAAGCTTTAACTCAGGGCTTAATACCACTTGTCAAATATTTATTACCAACAACCACAGGCTCTAGACTGAAAAAATGTCATCTTTTTCCCAGACAACTTTTGGTTTTGACTTAAGAGTTCTTCAGTGTAACTTGAAACAAAGAACTCTAATGCTTTTTAGAGATGTTTCACAACGACTTTTACTCCTACAGTAACTTCTCCGCAGAAGAGAGGCTAGGCTACCAAGCACTCCACTTCTGTAACTCTTTTTATGCCCTGAGATCACAAGCTTCAGGATGGAGAGGTGATTAGACCATTGCCCTTAAGCAACCTACTTCTGAAAGCAAGGGGGATCTTAAACTGGAAGCTTCCATTTAAAATGTAAACTGTGGCAGGCTGCCAGAATCCTAATGCTGTAAAAGGACAAATTGTGTTGGAATGATACAACCTATATAACCATCTTGCTAATCCACATTACTAATTGCCAAAGTACTATACTCTTACTACTTTGTAACTGGTCTCCAGGGTCAGTAAGGTGACTAAAACTTTTCTGTTTAGTGTTCTTGTCTCTTCACTGCTGTCGAATTGTATCTTCACCTGAAAAGGGTTTTAACCCTTTTAACTTGAATTGCAGAATGCCCTTCTGCATTCAGATAGGTCAGTTGACTTCCAGAGTGAGATGTCACTTATTTAGAAGTCTTGTGTTAAATGGCTGATTTGGTGCAAATATTCCCTCCAATCTTAAAGCCACATCTTATCCACCACAATAAACCTGTATTCCTTGCATTCAGTACCCTGAATGTAGTTGCATGGAAAAATTGGGCTGCTGAATGACCTCGCTATGGGAAGGGATTGTCTTAACAAACTGACCTCTCAAGGAACCTTTCACAACTTAGTACAATTAGTACAAGTTCCATTTTCTGTTTCTTGACCTACTGCTTTTAACATTAGCAAAGCTTTTCTAAAGATTTCATCTATTTTAGCTATACAGTTACTCAAGTCAGTCCCACTTGATACTGGTTCTGTCCATAGCAAACTTTCAGACAGGATTGACTTTAAATTCAAAGAGTGCTTATGGGCAAATGGACTTTTCTTTCTAGTAAAATTTTTAAAGAAGATACATGGGGGAAACACATGAATAACTTAGACTTGCAGTTTCCTTTGATATTTCTCGCTCAGGACAAGGTGACCAGAGCTAGAGCATGGGAATTCTGTTTCTAGTATAACTGGAGTGGGTATACCAAATAAGGCACTATGGGCTGTTTCCAAGGTACCATAGTAGCCCCAATTCACTTGTTCAATATGGCAACATGCTTCTAAAGTGCAATAGTGCAACTTAATACTTGGCATGAATGATGTCCAAGAGTAGAAGGAAGTAATGCTGACTACATAGTCAGCTGGCCATCTTGCTGATGGAAGGCAAGTCCTTTACCACTGAGTTATAGAAGTGTGACAACGAAGAGCCTGGCTCCAATGACAGACTTAAAATAAGCACACTCACTTTTATAACAGCGATGCTTTATGCTGCAGCTCCTGTTCTATTCTGTAAAATACTACTAGACTAGACTTCAGTCATTCAATAGCTAAAATGTTGGCTTGCTATACAAAATACTCAACTATAGCCTAGTCCTGGATGCATATGAGAAACCTACATATATAATGCACTCAAATGCTTCAGACTTGTTTTTTACTAAAATCTAACTTTGACAGAGGTTTTGGGCCCAGATTTACCACCAGTGTTAAAGCATTGCACTGGTTAGACTCCTCTCCTTGAGAGATGACTGTATAATTAATGCTAAACACCAAGCAAAAGACACACATTCAAGTGAACTGGTTTTGAGCACAAAAGCCATAAATGACTTCCTGTTGGGCTACAAATACTGTTTCCCATCTTATTCTGCGTTTCATCAATGTGGTAATATGGCTTTATCTTCTGTATTGTAGGTCTCCAATTGAGAAACATGGCACTGTTTTTTCCTGCACTCTACCCACCTATTGCTGGACTTCTGTTGTACATGTTGGCAAACACTGGCTGGAACTGGGCTGCAATAAAACATGCCAGTTATCAATGCTGACAAGAGCCTAACAAGTGCCAACATAAAAAGATGATTACGCATTTTGAAATCTAATGAACTGCTTTAACCTTCAGGAAGAATTGTAAAGATGTGTACATAGCACAACATGATCCGGATAATATATATACTGTTCATGTACATCCACAATTACACATTGTACCAAATAATGCTGTCTTGTAGTTAGGATAAGAATCGTGTACATTCTAAAAGATTTTAGCAAATTTTCTTTCCCTGTTCATTGTTTTCTTATCAGTTTTTAAAAAAAAAAAAAACCTCCTTGAAGCATGTCAAACTAAAACCAATTAGGATTAAAGATTTTTTCCATTTTATTTTTCTTTGAACAATTGAGGCATAATTAAATATTTTCACTTATTAAAGTTCAGTATCTGTTTGGAAAAAACACTCCCTTCTTACCCCTGCATCTCCTCAAAGGTTCAGATTTTTCCTAAACAAACACTGAAAGGATCTATAAGCAACTATCTAATTCTAATGACCTTTGACAATGCAAAGGTCATTTTCTTTCCCCCCCTCTTTTTGACTCAGTTGCACACAGTTCTTGGATTGGGTGTAGCAATAAAACTTGGCTGTGGAGCACCCTTGAGCCTGCTATTTTTTTTTCAAAGGGCTGAGAGCTTTGGTTTGGAAGTGATCAGTTGACTAAGCTCAAGATAGGATAAGCTGCTTTCTCTGGTTTTTGCCTCTTGCCTTTGTTTTTAAGTTTTGGATTTAAAAGGTATGCACATCTGTAAGCTTTCAAATTAGTAAATTCTGGGTCTGGTATTGGAAATACCATTTCCCTTCTTATCCCTATTCTCTCTTCTGTGGTCCTTCATATTTTTTGCCTTCTATTCTTCTACTGCAGATTTTCCTCACCTAATGTACAAAGAGAATTGCGATGTATATTTTCATGTAATTTGATTTTGGAATTCTGTCACCTTCTGTAGTGAGTTCTTCCAAAATATAATTTTTTCCAATAATTCTGTGTCAAGATGGCTTTTTTAGTATCTGAGAAGTGTAGATAGAGGCCTCAAATAGGTCATGGCCTGAGTAGGTGCTTTACTTCCATGTTAATGAGGTGTGGTGTATGGGTTTTTTTTTTTTTTTTAAGACGATCTGTCTGTTGGGTGCTGTCTTATATTAAACTAAACGTTTATAGTAAAACCCAAAAGCCATTGGAGGAGGGCCCAGCATCTGCCCTGAAGATTTAATACTATCACTAAGAATCTCAAAGCAGCAGAAAATGGGTTCTGCTTCAAGGTTCAGACCACTCAGTACTAAGTCTCTCCTTATTGGAGGTTGCACTATGAAATTATTGAAACTAACATTAGAGATTCAGTAAAGGAGGAAATGTAACAAGACACGGTTACATTAAAGCCAGTTCCTCTAATACCTTACTTAGGTCTGGTCTATACTACCCGCCTGAATCGGCGGGTAGAAATCGACCTCTCGGGGATCGATTTATCGCGTCCCGTTGGGATGCGACAATCGATCCCCAAATCGGCGCTCTAACTCCACCAGCGGAGGTGGGAGTAAGCGCCGCCGACAAAAAGCGGCAGAAGTCGATTTTGCCGCCGTCCTCACAACGGGGTAAGTCGGCTGCGATACGTCGAATTCAGCTACGCTATTCACGTAGCTGAATTTGTGTATCTTAAATCGACTCCCCGCTGTAGTGTAGATGTATCCTAAAAGACAGTATCTCTAGTTCTACAACTAACGTAATGGAAGGTGCGTGGTGGGAGCCATGCACAGGAGGCTCTATACTGTGAAGTATACGCTGCAAGAAATAGAATCTCTTCCCTAGATACAGTTGGCTGAGATCTGGTGCCAAGGTGACATTAGTTCTGGGCCTTTTAATTGGAAATTCTTCCCCCTCTGATCTAGTAAAGTCCAAATCAATCTCTAGAACCCTGTGTCCTTCCAAGGTCTTGTCATATGCTCTGTAGCATGTTACACAGCTTAGGCCACAAGGCATGCTTTATAAACTGAAGTAAAAAATGCAATCTCTCCTTTTATACAGCCAATTGTAGGCCTCCAATGAGCAGTAATATGTACTGCCACGCAATGTTACGTAAATATCTCTCTACTGAGATAAACCTTTAGTATTTAAGACTTGACAGCTGAGTACAAGTGGTGGCACTTTTTTTGCCACTAAAGTCTTTCTAGTGCAATAGCTGTGTGATGTATTAATTGATAAGCCACAATTTCAGTTTGACTAGAAGTCCTCCTGCAATAAATCCCTGAATAATCATTAGACTGAACAGTTGGCTGGACTTAATTCTAGGTTGCAGCTTCACAAAAGTGAGCACCAAAAAAGGCATATGGCATGCTGGGGGTGGGGGGGTGGGGGTGGAAGAGTTGCTGCACTAATTAGTGGTGCTACAGCAGCCACACAGTAAAAAGCCAATTAGTAAAAACTAATTAAAACATAAAATGGAAGGTTCTTTCTATGGCTTTAGATAAACATAGAAGTACTTACTGTACTCTGTTTCCATATTTGGTCATTAAAAATACTTCAGCAAACCATGAATTCAACTGTTTTTAATTAAGTGGCCTCTTCTGGTAGGAAGACAGATGTATCTGGTGCTTCAGAGCTGTTAGTGCCCAGACACAATAGCTGATTTTTAGACACATGCAAATGAGAACTAAAATTGCTTGGCTCCTGCTGAGGGGGATGAGGCTTCATGCCAGCCAGCTGGCTACCGTTTGCTCCCTTTCACTTACAGAAGAAGGCTCAGGATTGTACTGCATCCCAGCAGCATGGTGCCATCTATTCCATAATTAAAGCATTAAGAAAAATCCACTGTTTCTAGGACAACTATTGTGACCTAAAAGAGGGGTCTCCAGAAAGCCAGCTGCACCCAGAATTAGCCAGATAGCTGCTGTTATAGCAGGTTGAGCTCTGTGTTCCTACAAGGTTGATGCCCATTTTAAAAACAAATGGGTAGGTATAATCATAACTACATTGACTGTTTGTGAATCCGTTTAAGCTTAAGCTAACTTTTAGAACCTATGCTCCACATTCAAAGCTGCTCCCTTTTGAAAGGGGAGATAGGACAATCTTGCCTGGGTAGCTGGCATGTTGAACTACTGTGATGTCCAGCAACATCAGAAAGAGAAACACAAGACAATGAGTTCTTTTGTGGATTATAGTGCTTAAGTGCCAAAAACATTTGCAGGGGCAAAGTAGAATGTTTGTGCACATCTATTCTCTGCCCAGAATAGCAACTTATCTTTAAATGACTTATTTATATATATATATATATATATATAAA
>NC_048315.1:16953543-16958777 GCF_013100865.1 Trachemys scripta elegans
TATATATATATATATATATATAAAAAAAAAAAAGTCTACCCTCACCCCTGTTGGAGCTGAGAGGGTTATCCACACTTGGTAAAATATGAGTTAAATGCTTAAGTAGGTTATCCTACTACCAAAATTAAATGTCCCTTGCAATTTAGAGGCTGCACTATATGGCAATAGCTTTTAGTTTTGTTGGCCTAGCACAAGGTTGCACAGAAATCTGGATAACTGCTAAGTTTCTGGGAGGTTGGCCTTGGGTGGGGGGGTGTAATGTTAATTACTAGAGACAGCACTGCCCTTACCTCAGTAAATATTTCAAATATGAAATTTCTAGTAGTTGGCTTATCCAGATTCTTGTATGGCTCTCTCCAAGGTAGCATCTGAGCACTTACCTAGGGCTACCTAAATCTAGCAAATACCAAGACTGGTACTATGAGCTTGTTGAGAATCCTGGTAATATGCTTGTTACGTTCTGGGGCATCCAGGATTTTTAAACTAGTGATCCACCATAGTTTTTATTCTTAAATCCCCTAAATGCTGAAACAGAACTATTACTGCTGTGACATCTGCTGTGTAGATGAGAGGAGCTACAGCAGATGTGCATCTCCATGGTGTCTCCGGGTCAAGCTATTGGTAAGGTGGGTCCCAATGTATGTATATTTTGAGTAAAAAATGAATATTTGCTTATACTTGAGTTTGCCTTGATAGGCGAATGGAGATGGTCAGTTTATCATGGTCAATAGCAGTAAAAACTTACTCCCACAGCTGTCTTCCACCTACACTTACAGGGAGAAGTGTAGTAGGGGCTATAGACACTGCTGCCAGATATAGTGGGTATTATTGATGTAGATGCCAGTGGGTGGCCTTGTGACACTGTGCCCTACTATAAGCAGCTACAGTAATTAGTGTCATTGTCACAGAATAACACCATGCCATCAGTGAGCACAAGGTGAATTACTAAAGTAATCTGTGGCTCACCGTTATTACCACTTGTGAGATCTGGCAACCACTACAAATTTTACATGGATCACCGCTATATTGGGCATTTGTTATTTAGCTACACTTTCCTCTGTGTTTTGGACTGGGAAAGGCTCCTAGTTATTTATAGTGCTTCTGTTTCCTTCCTAATGAGATGTAGAGACATGACTGGAAAATACAAAAAGCATGAGCATGGGGGACATTTTAATAGGTATTTTAACGGTTTCAATTTCCTCAAAATATGGTAACCACACATCAGTGTATTTTGCACTTTCCACCAGGGCTGCCCCTTAGACATCAGAGGATCTTGGCATAAAAATCTCTGAGGCCACTGCACTGTTGTCCTACAAATCTATCCTTTGCTGCAATGCCTAGAAAATGCTCACCATTGGCTAGGCAATTGGTAAATAGTGGTTGGAGAATATTAACAGGGAGGTAGTTAGGATTAGCATACTGTGTTGTATCTACCTCTGGTCTACACTGGAAACTTACAATGGAATAGCTATGTCTTGGGGTGTGAAAGAACTACACCCCGAGAGATATAATTATGCTGACTTTACTTCCAGCATAAAAAAACACTAGTTTGACAGAAGACTTCTTCTGTTAACCTAGCTACCACCTCTTGGGGAGGTGAATTACCTATGCTGACAGGAGAACCCCTCTTGTCAGCATAAGGAGCATCTGCACTGAAGCCCTACCGTGGCACAGCTATTTCACTGCAGCTGTGCTTTTGTAGTCATTTAAGTTTCCCTGGACAAGGGATTGTCTCTTTGTTGTATGTGTAAAGTGCTTGGCACAATAGGGCTGAGGCACATAAGTGCTATTGCAATACAAATAGGGCAGTGTCTCATGTGGTGTGAGATTGTATCGCCAGAGAGGGTTGCACTGGTGATGTCACTCCAAAAAGGGAAGGATCTTGGGGCTTCAGGAATGAGGAAATCTAAAATAAAAATTTCTCCAGTCTCCCTGCACTGGGCCCGGTGCAAGGGCAGAGACAGGTTTGGGATTGTTGACTGCACTCCTGGCCTCCAGTCACCTATAATCATGCACAACCAAAGTGACCTATTTAGTGATTATTAATAAACTAATCAGACCAAAAATGGCCACATCATGATCATTTTTCACAGCTACATCAACAAATCAGTTAGTGAGATGCATAAAGTATGCTGTGTGCATTATAAATTATGTAAATAGCAAAGCTGTGTCACCTGCACCCCTTTGGCATTCAATTGGGGTGTAAAACAAGTGTAACTTACAACCCAGAGAACCAAAGGAGAGATAGCAAGGAAAGCAACTAATGGATGGATATAAGATAAAGAACATGAGGGAAGTCACTTGGATATTACCATACAGCCCTTCTCTGTCATTCTCTCTGGATACTTGTACGTCCTTTGTCGTAAGCACCTCACACTTACAAATGGATTTTATCATCACCTCATTCATGTGATGTAGAGAAGTACTATTCCTATTTTTACATAGGGGAAACTGAAGTACAGGGTAACTTAAGTGACTTGCCTCAAATCTCACACAAGAAGTCTGTGGCTGAGCAGGGAATTGAACCCAGTCTTCTGGAGTCTAATTCCAATGCCTATCTACTAGTCTAGACCTCCGCCCTTAAATAGATAATACAGAGTGAGAGGGGAAACAAAGGCAGAGAGGTGAAATGACTTGCCAAAGATAAGCCAGTGGATCAGTAGCTGAGCCATGACACCCAATATCCAGTACAGGGGCCTATCCACTAGATCAGGCTTCTCTCTCCAAGTGGACTGCCCTGACAGTGAAGATCAGGAAAGGTGCTCTTGCTACCAGTCACTAGAATTTAGGATCTGGAGATTAGAGCCCATGTCCTGAGGGAAGGGTCCTCACTTCTAGAATTAGCCCCCTTCTTTGGTCTAACATAGCCTGAGACTGCTGACCCCCAGGGCAGCATATACAGCCGGGGAAAGTATAAAGTATTTGGAAAATATACACAGCTTGTGCTAACCTAAACTGTGATGTGTACCGTTCCTGTGCACTATTAAATAGTTGTCATGTTACAGCCCAGAGGTGGATGGATTTCATTGTCTGGAAAAATTCCTTTATAAGACTGTTGTATCAGTTTGTCAAATTTCTAAAGGGCTTTCAAATCCTTGTGGATGAAATGCTCTCTGCATAGATTAAATTATTACATGCCTGGATTTTTATCAACGTCTTTGGGTGACATGTATAATCTCAGGCTATGTCTTCATTAGAAACATTGCAGAAAAATTCTTCTGTCAGTTTAGCACTGTCTACACTGGGGGTTAGGTCAGCTTAATTACACTGCTAAGGGGTATGGATTTTTCACACCCCTGGTGTAGCTGGGTCAACCTAACTTTTGAGCGTAGACCTGGGCTCAGTGAGCATCCTTCCATATTATCACCAGAAGGCCTCAGTATTAACAACACAATCTTCTCTTGGGCAGGTGGGTTTAGCTCATTCTCTCAATAGAATGTTGTGTAGCATTGCCAGAGTTGTCATATCCCACCCCAGTAGTTGTCTGTAGTGATATCTGTACATATAGTAAGGAAGTAAAGGCACAGGGAGGGTGGGGGTCGGGAGATATGATTTCTATGCCCAACCTTGCCACACAGTCTTCCTGCATGACCTTGGGCAGGTCACTTACCCTTTCTGTGCCTCCATTTCCCTATCTCTAAAACAAAGACAATATTAATAGGCTGTTGTGAATATTAATGAATTATTTGCAAAGTGCTTTCAGATTAGTAGATATAAGGTGCCATAGATGCACAACATATTACATTATCATTCTGGAGGCTGCAAAGACCTGTAGGATCCTTTGGAAATAAAAAGGGCAGGTAGCGAGCTACAGACTTGCACTGCTAATCTGCTCAAAAACATGCTCATATTACTGTTACCTCATCCTCCCTATCTCCACTCTAAGACATTTGTTTATTTCATCCATCTGTTGCGTCCTGTCATTTACCAGGACTATAAGATCCCTGAGACAGGAGCTGCATCTTTACTAAATGTTTGTACAGCACCTGAAAAAATGACAGTGCTGGAATACGAATGCATATTGTTGCCCCTTTTCAATCAGGGCGACTAGTTAAAGTTCAGGGCCTGGGGGCACATTCCACTAGGAAGTAACTGATGGAATCTGGTATTTTCTTTGATGCTGTCTTTTACAAGAAATGTACAAGTCTTGTGTCTCCAAATGTAGCAGGAACCAAGAACATGAGGAGCATTTTCTAAGGCCTTGTCTTCACTGGCAAGGTTCTGCGCAGTAAAGCAGATTTCTGCACTGTAACTCCTGAGGTGTACACACTGCCAAGCCTCTTAGTATGCAGAAACTGTGCAGTTGTAGTGCTCTAAAAAAAACCACCCCGACGAGAGGCGAAGAGCTTTCTGCGCTGGGTCTACAGTGCTATGGGGCCAGTGTAGACACCATGGTGACTACAGGGCTGTGATTGGCCCCAGAAGGTGTCCCACAATGCATGTTCTCACCTCTCTGGTCATCAGTTTGAACTCTACTGCCCTGCCATCAGGTGACCAACCATCATCCCCACCCCATACATTCCTTTGCAAATTTGAAAGTCCCCTTCCTGTTTGCTCGGTGATGCATGCAGTGGTCTCAGCGCATCTTTCCAGGTGGCTGTGCCTGCTCCACGCACCAGGCGATCCCCCGCTTGGAGCAATGCCAAGCTCCTGGAACTCATCAGCATTTGGGGAGAGGAGGCTGCGCAGTCCCAGCTGCGCTCCAGCCATAGGAATTATGATACCTACGGGCAGATTTCACAATGCATGATAGAAAGGGGCCACGACCGGGACACATTGCAATGCAAGGTAAAAGCGTAGGAGCTGCGGAACGCCTACCATAAGGCACAGGAGGCAAGCTGCCGCTCCACTGCTGTGCCCACAAGCTGCTGGTTCTACAAAGAGCTGGACGTGATACTCAGTGGCGACCCCACCTCCACTGTGAAGGCCCCTGTGGATACTTAGTTGGCTTGTGTGCCAGTGGAGAGTGGACTGAGCCAGGAGGAGGAAATCTTGGACAAAGAGGGGGAGGAGGACCCAGAAGCAGAGGATGACTCAGAGGACAGAGATGCATGCAGCCAGGAGCTCTTTCCTACCCCGGAGGAGCCTAGCCAGTCACAGCAGTTGGATCTTGGCAAAGCGCAAACAGGAGAGGAGGCCCCTGGTAAGTGGATTCATAGATTCATAGATTATAGGACTGGAAGGGACCTCGAGAGGTCATCGAGTCCAGTCCCCTGCCCGCATGGCAGGACCAA
>NC_048315.1:16963677-17087669 GCF_013100865.1 Trachemys scripta elegans
GATGGGGATAGTGCCCCGGGGGGGATCCCTGTAGGGGGGATGGGGAGTGTCCCCCCGGGGGGTGATGGGGATAGTGCCCCAGGAGGGGATCCCTGTAGGGGGGATGGGGATGAGGAGTGTCCCCCGGCGACGCTGCAGCGCCGGCCGGGCCCGCCTGTATAAAGGGGCAGCCAGGGCGCTGCCCAGCCTCAGCAGGCTCCAGGCGAGACGTAGGTTCCCGGCGCGCGCTGGGAGGGGCGAGGTCGGGTCTCACTCTCGCGAGAGTGCTCGGCCGAGGGGGCCTGTGTGGCGGCTCTCGCGAGAGGCGCAGGCGGCCGGACCCAACATGGCGGAAGGTAAGAGCGGGGGGGGCGGAAGCCCTGGGTGAGGGGTTGGGCTGGGGTTGCCGCCGCTTGCCCCGGGGCTGGCCCGTGCCCTGCTCGGTCCTGGCCGTTAAGTGGGGGGAGGAGGCGGCTTCTCCGGAGGGGGAGGGGGCGTCTCCTCCGCGGTGGGGCCCCGGGGGTGTCCCTGTCCCCTGTCAGCCCGGAGGGGCGAAGTCTCTCCTCAGCCCAGAGGTGGGGCTGCTTTTCCCAGCCGTGTCGGGGGGGCGCAAGCAGGTGTGTCCCCCTCCCGTGTCCCGGGGGGGGCATCTCGCCAGTCGAGAGAGAGGTGGGCTCCTTCCCCTGCTCTGCCTCTCAAGTGTGTGTGTGTGTGTGTGTGTGTGTGTGTGTGTGTGTGTGTGTGTGTTGGGGAGGGGAGTATACGTCTGGCTGGTGCCTTGCCGGCCCCTGCTCTGCATCCCAGCTCCTCCTTCCTGAGCGGGCAGATCGGGCTGTGCTGCTCTGTCCCTGAACCTGGTAGTGCGGGAGAGACTGACCCCTCCTGTGCCTTGGGGACAGTCACTTCATATCTAAAGTGAGGCGGCGTGGGAGGGAAGGGAAGGGATTAGGATTAGAAACCTCTCTGCTGTGTGTCTGCTTCACTGTTACATTGAGCTGTTATGGGGGTTAGGTTTCTTCTGTCTTATTTCCACTTGCTTGGTGTGTCAGGCAACTGAGGTGTGCCTCTCCCTAGTCAGTTCCTCTGAAACTTGGATGGTAACTATCCTTGCATGCCTTGTTTCTTTCCCTCCTCGAAGGAAGGAGAGAGTATAGGATAGTGTCAGTTCCCTGGTTTTCTTTTCCTCTTCCTCTGGAGGAAGTGATGGTGATACTGGCGTTAGCATTCATCTCTCCTTTCCTGAGTCAGGGTGTGCGATATCAACACTGTTGATTCTGGTTGGGAAGCCTTCCGCAGATGTAAGATTCAGATAATTTAAAGTGGTGGCTGCTGGCATCATACAGGTGAGATGTTGCTGTGACAGGCACCCAATTTCAAACTAACTGATGAATCATTTATATCAAAGTGTACAAAGAACAGAAGTATTTGTGGCACCTTGGAGACTAACAGATTTATTTGAGCATAAGCTTATGTGCGCTTGTTAGTTTTTAAGGTGCCACAAGTACTCCTGTTCTTTTTGTGGATACAGACTAACACGGCTGTTAATCTGAAACCTGTTAAAGTGTACAGTTATAACAAATTCAGTAAAATTTAGTGGTGCTCTCACTTATCAGGCCTTCTGTGGAAAGAGAAGTTTGATATGATCTTTTAGGGCCACAACACTCCACAGTTATATTGTTTTTATTGGAAGAAAATTAAATCTTGTAAGAGGCAGTAGAGTAGCCTCAAATTTAGCCCGTGTTAGGCTTTGCAATTTCTAACAACTCATGAATGTTAATTTTTTGCAAGCCTAGTTAAAAATTAAATCTCATTATTTTAGTATTTAAAGACACAAATGTGGTAGTTTTGGAATTTTATCTTTAATAAAATCCAGTTTGAGAGCACCTTTAAATAGTGTATCCTGAAACTTTTTATTAAAAAATAATTTAAAATATTTGTAAGGGTTTTATTGATCTTATGTTGGTATTTAGGGATTTGGCTGATGTTTTCATTCTGCATTCCTATACACAGGGAACTGACTCAATACAAAGCCCTGTTAAATGTAAATAGGGTTACCATATTTTGTGCCTCCAAATGGAGGACACTCCCCGGGGCCCCGGCCCCGCCCCAGCCCCGCCCACGCCCCCGCCCCAACTCCGCCCCCTCCCAAAGTCTCCGCCCCCTCCCCTGCTTCCCGCGAACATTTAATTCGCGGGAAGCCTGAAGCAGGTAAGGGGGGGGGAGGGAGGAGGCGCGGCCCAGGCTGGCCCCCCGGCGGCTCCAGCCTGGGTCACCTCGGGCCCTGGGGTGCCGGCCCCGACCGACCACCCCCCGCGACCCCGGCTCCGCGGGCCCGGCTCCCCGACCCCGGCTCCCGGCCCCGCGGGTCCGGCCCGGCCCGGCACCATGCCCCCGGCCCCGGACAAAGAGGCCCCGGCCGAGCCTCCCGATTTTCCCGGACATGCCTGGCTTTTGGGGATTTCCCCCCGGACGGGGATTTGAGCCCCCAAAAGCCGGACATGTCCGGGAAAATCCGGACGTATGGTAACCCTAATGTAAACAGGGAATAAAACTGAAAACTTAACCAAAATAATCTTATCAAAACTGAGGTTTGTGCTTTAGAAAAGTAAGCACAGTTTTCAGACAAATGTTGGTGTTTTAAAATTAAGTGTCTGTATTCCAGTTAATCCTGGGGAATGTCTATGGGCAGCTAAGACTTCCAATTTAGTGTTTGAATTAAATGCTAGGCAAGTGTATTTTTTTTGAAGCAATTGTTATTACACCAAGTGAACTTAATTGATTTGAGTGTGTCCAGCCTACCAACCCTCAATCTTTATTAGGCTTCCCCAGTTTCACCAGGAGGACTGCTGTTTGTAGAGTCAAGTGAAGTAGTTGTCAAAGATACAGTTCCTTAGTTTGTCAGCTGAGTGCTGCTATGATACCATGTCCCTAGTAGGCTCTGAAATGCCCCTTCTGTTCTTCAGTTTTTGGACCAGTAAGCCAGCTGTGCATTGCTGGCTGAGACTGCACTCACTAGCTTCCACTAGTAAGGAGAGAGCCACGCTCCTCAAAGAATTTTCCTGAATGAATGAATTCTCTTTAGCTTTGAGTCAAAAGCACAAAGCCAGTGATTTGCAATTGGATTGCAGTCAGTTCATAATAAGGTAAAGCAAGGACCATGGTGCAGGCTGGTGGTGGTGGGCCCTCTACAAGGCCAGATTAAGAGACTCACTTTGCCTCATTAGGGTACTGCTCTGTTGGAGTAGCACCTCCCACTTGATTGGTTGTCAATGGGTTTCTAGCACTGGAAGACTCAGCTGGCAAATTAAGGAGGCTTGTTGACTGAGGGGGCATCAGCTGGCACATAGTCACCTGAGCAGATGCTGATCAACACTTGTCCCTACAGGTTATTGGTAACTTCAGTTGATTGCATCCATGTGAAAGAGTATTTCAAGGTGCATTCCAGTACATTGAGACACTAATCCATGTCTCTAATGTAGACAAGACTTAGGCTCCCGGCCCGCGCTGGGAGGGGCAAGGTCGGGTCTCACTCTGGTGTGCTTCTGTGGCTGCTCTGTCAAAGAAATATGCTGTCCCCTTTGATAGGTAGGACCCAGCACCACCAGAGGGAGCTAGATGAATCCCAAGGATGTGCAATGCTATAGCTGCTGTTGGACTACCACGTGAGGGTGTGGGAAACCCTGGATAAAGAGGAGATGGGGATAGGAGGAAGGAGTACTGGGCAAAGGATGGTGGAGGGAACCCAGATGGCATTGCAAGTGAGAACAGGTCAGGGTCCCTGAAGGGGTGTTGCTTAGAGAGCTAAACTTTGGGGGAAGAGCTAACTGATACTCAGTTCAGTTTCAGGTCTATCAGCAATAGTAAGTTTCCTGATCCTACTCAGATGTACACAGATTCTTGTTTAGTTACAAATTTATCAGTGCCACCATCAGAAAGCATAGGAATAAGTCTAGCTTTCTGCAAGCATCTGAGATGCAACTCTAAGAAACCTGCCTTAGTAAGGCCTTCCATTCCATGAATGATGTAAATTGATCTATGATTAAGGGCACTTTTTCTCCTGCAAGCTGCAGAGTTACCAATGTCTCTGAAATCCAGGTTAGCAAATAGAAGCACTGGCAAAGCTTTGCTCCATAAGACAATACAAGGAGATCCAAGGTAGTGATATCACACTTAAGGGCAAGGGACACATTGTTTCTGTCCTTCTCTACGTCTACATGGTTGCTCTGTTCTCATGTGAAGATTGGCTCTCACAAAGAACTGGCCTTATCCAAGGGTAGGTCTACTCTTACCTCCGGGTCTGGCGGTAAGCAATCAATCTTCTGGGATCGATTTATCGCGTCTTGTCTAGATGCGATAAATCAATCCCGGATTGATCCCGGAAGTGCTCGCCGTCGATGCCGGTACTCCAGCTCGACGAGAGGAGTACACGGCATCGACGGGGGAGCCTGCCTGCTGCGTCTGGACCTGCGGTAAGTTTGAACTAGGGTACTTCGAATTCAGCTATGTTATTAACGTAGCTGAATTTGCGTACCTTAGTTTGAAGTGGGGGGGGTTAGTGTGGACCAGGCCAAGACTTCTTGTACTTCCTGTGACTTAAACAGCTTTATCTGTCATGAAAGGTATTGATATTTAGGTTACCATGAATTTTGGAAAATGAGTCAGTTTCTTGTGTTACAGTGCCATGTGCTCTGTGCTTGCTTGTCTCCATGGTCTTTAATAATGGCTTCTGCTGATTCAAGGATTGGGATACAAAAACAGGGTGGCTTGTGTTCCATACTTCGAAAATATTTTTATTCAACCAAGATACAATCTTGTTTCTGAAATCAAATTATAGCTTACTTTTGTAAGGCTACTGTGACTTTTCTGGAAAATTAAACTGCTTGCTTGTCAGCTACAGTCATTTCTGCTAGACAAGCCCAAACTTTTTCTCTTCCCCTAACAGCCATGCTCAGGAGTGAATTTCTTGGTCCCACTTGCTTCTCACAAGGAATTACTCATATGGCTGATACCAACTAGGTCCTTCCCCCTCAGTTCAGCTCTGTTGCTCTAAGCTGTTCTTACTGTAGTAGTAACAGCTATTCATTCCTTAAACTTCAGTTTTGATAGTGTAATTTGAAGTTCTTGTACTGAAAATTTTCCTTTAATTTCTGGCTTCATGCTTAAATACTAGTGTGCTCTGTATCTGGCATACTTAGAAGGACATGATCAACTCAGAGCTGGCTGAAACATCAAGTTTTTTACACTTTTTTTTTTTCTCAAAACCAAAGAGTAATAGAAATTTTCCTGACTTCATGCATTCCAGGTGGAAGCTTTCTAAACAAGTTTTCCCTGCCATGTCTACAGCCTGAACATTGAACCATTCAGAATCTGAAAGTGAAACTTGCTTAAATTTTCATTATCCAAACACCAGACTCTGAGTAGTCTGAGAATCATAATATCCTTTGTTACATCTCAATGAAAGGGCTAGAAATGCACACAGTATCAACATTAGTATTAAAATGTTCATATAACCCTAGTTAATGTTTTCTATAGGTCCTTACATGTATATATGCAACTCAGTAGTACTCTTCTTGCTTTCTTATTGTGACTTTGACTGTCCTGCTTCTGCAGAATGGGTACTAAACATAAATTGTATAAAAGTGTGTTCCACAATTATCCTGGAAATCATATGCAGGAGAATCTTCATGCTAATGTGTAGCTGTAATGAGATTAATGTACATAGTTGACACTGTACAACTTTGAATGCTACTATGTGCTCTCTGAGAAATTACTAGTGAAATAACTATGCTGAAAATTGGTAATCTCACCATGGACCAAAGTAGTATTTTTCTGACACACTTTTGTGAAGTTTATATTAGTTTCTAGATTGCCGTTATTACTAGTGGCTGGATATTCAGGACTTCATCTTCATATTAAAAATAGCTGTGTATGACTCCATACAACTCACAAGGTTAATACTGTATATGCCTGCAGATGTGCGGTAGCTGACGTTTACAAACGTGTAGAGTGCACACACCCATGAATGCCTGATAAGAAGTGAATGCCTAGCTTTTGCTGTGCAGATCTTCTGCTGAATTTGTAGCAAACAATGGGAAATAGTGGTCTTTCAAGGCTTGACTAATTCTTTGTCCCTGGTGAGTGAGGAAATATAAACTGTTTTATGAGAATGTAAGGTTTCAGTTTTAAAAACAAACCCTCTTTTAGGGTGTGAAAATAACTAACCAGTGTAAGCCACAGGTAGAGTGGTCTGCCAAGCAGAGGGAGACTAGGAAGATTCTGGTCAGTTTCAGGTTTTATTCAGAATCCTGTGGACAATAGTGACAGGAGCAAGCCTACTAATTTCATGCTGCTACAGATTGGGTAATGCTCTGAGCTACATGAAAATACCAATTAAATTATTCAAAGGGGAGGCGGATTGGGAGTGTGTGTTGGGGGAGGAGGAGATAGAGGAAGTAGCAAATGTTGTGCTTTCCCCTCTCTTGGTGATGGTCAGGGAAATCCTGGGATTTCTCTTCCCCCATCCCTCCTAGTCTCCTGACTGCAGAGGGCTTTTGTGTGTGGAGGGGGCGGGGGGGGGAGAATAGAAGATACAAAAAGATAGCAGCAGCTAGAGGGAGGTGGAGTGCAATGACACTTATGACCACCAACCAGAAATCAATATAAAAGATGAAGACCCTCAGGTATGGTTCAAGGCCAACACTGTAGTAAATAGTATCTTTCTTGGCAAGGGGGCAGGTTTTTAACAAACATGTGGCCCTTAAACCTAATAAAGGGCAATCTCCATCCTTAAGTCTCTAACTTGGGCTAGCAGTCTCGGATAGACTTCTTTCAAAAGCTGCCAGTAGTAGTTCTTGTTATGGCCATCTCTTCTTAGATTGAGCTTGGATAAGTATTCAATACATCTTTGAGGTTGATTTTAAGAGATTCAGGTAGGAGAGAATAAGGATGAAATTTTGATTATTGTATTTAGAAGTCTTCACCTGTTGTAAACATACCATACTAGTTGGAGGTGGTTTGGTTTTGACATGAGGCTGTGTTTGTAGGTAATAGTAGCAACTTAATGCTTAAGCACTCTTCCTCAAAATGGTTCTGCAAACAGCTATTAGTCAGTTTGAGACATGCTTGTCAATAAGTGTTTCAATTTACAGGTGATGAATTTGAGGTAAATAGAATAAATGACTTTCCCAAGGCCTGAGAAATCTGTCCAACAGGATGTAAAGAGGTTCCTGGCTTCTGTCAGTCTTTGCCCTTTATAAAAGTTTGGGCCATGCTTGAAAAATAAAAGGGCTGTTAACTGTGTGTGCTGTTTTTGAAACTTACCTCATGGTGAGAGGGGGGTTATAAATAGAATATGTGCTATGAGGTGTCAAATATTTGGATAACTCTTGTTTTACTCTTGACTTTCAATATTTCAGGTTTAATCTTTTCTTGCTCCTAATGTGACTACTGCAGATATCATAATGTCAATTCTTATTTTTCTTAACTGACCTAAAATGATTGATATACATTGCTTCCTACCTAATTCTGAATTCTGCTGTCTTGCGCTTTAAGTAATCAATGTCTCTTGTTGCCTGTGGATGTGTCAGTGTCAATAAATTCCAAAGCCGGAAGGGACCCCTGTGATCATCTGGTCTGATCTCCTCTATAACATAGGCCATAGAAATTACCCAAAATAATTCCTAGTGCAGATCTTTTAGAAAACCATTCAATCTTGATTTAAAAATCGTCTGATGGAGACTCCACCATGACCGTTAGTACACTATGTTGTTCCAATGGCTAATTACAGTGTAAAAAAGTATTCCTTTGTTTTCCAATCTGAATTTGTCAAACTTCAACTTCCAGCCATTGGATCGTGTTATCTTTCTCTGCTAGACTGAAGACTATGTTATTAAATGAGTAGCTATTTATAGACTAATAGTCACCCCTTAACCTTCTCTTTATTAGGCTCCAGGAGCCCAGTCCATTTAGCTTATCACTCTAGGGCATGTTTTCTAATCCGTGAATCGTTCTCATGGCTCCCCTGTAAACCAACCTCCTTCTCTTATCAACACCCTTCTTGAGTGTGGACATGGTATTCCGGCAGCGGTTGCCATGCCAAATACAGAGGGAAAATAACCTCTACTGCTACAAGAGTCCCTTGTTTACTGTCCAAGGATTCCATTAGCCCTTTTGGCTGCAGTGTCACACCAGAAGGTCATGTTCAGCTGACTATCCGCCATGCCCCCAAGATCTTTTTCAGAGTCGCTGCTTTCCAGGATTAAAGTCCCTTATCCTAGAAGTATGGCCTACGTTCTTTGTCCCTAGATGTATACACTTCATGGTTAGCCATATTCAAAATGCATATTGGTGGTTTGTGCCCAGATTACCAAGTGATTCAGATTGCTCTGGATCAGAGATCTGTTATCTTTGCTATTTACTACTCCTCATTTTTTGTCCTCTGCAACTTTATCAGCGATTCTTTTTTTTCTCCAGATCATTAATAAAAGCTTTAAATAGTGTAGGACCAAGAACTGATGATTGCAGGACCCCCACTAGAAACACCTGTTTGATTCCCCATTTATAATTACATTTTGAGATCTATCCATTCGCCAACTTTTAATCTATGTAATGTGTGCCATGTTAATTTTATCTTTTTAGTTTTTAACCAGTATCATGCAGTACCAAGTCAAATGCCTTACAGAAGTCTGTATTACAGTAACACTATTACCATTATCAGCCAAACTTCTAATATCAAAAAAAGATATGAAGTTGGTAATCCTTTTTAAATTGTCACATCAGCTTTATTCTAGTCTTCTGGAACTCCCCAGTGTTCCAAGACTTATTGAAAATCAACATTAACTGTTCATGAGCTCCTCAACTTGTTCACCAGTTTTAAGATCGAACTATCTGGACCTGCTGATTTAAAAATGTCTGACTTCAGTAGCTGCTGTTTCGATTCCACTAGTATCTCAGGAGGATGCTAAAGTGTTATCCGTTTTTCCCCCTCCCCCGAAATACAGAACAGAAATACTATTGAACACTTCTGCCTTTTGTGAATTATTGATAATTCTACTATTTCCATCTAGTAACAGACAGAGTATGTTTCTGGTAAAACATAAACTGCTTACTTATGAATTACGTACAGAGGTGGTCCAAAAAAGGCTGGAAGCTTGTTCTTAATGATGCATCCTTGAGGATGTAAGTATAGGTTGCAGCCTTCTGAAAGACCTTAATGCATTCCAGTTCAATCTACTTCAACAAAACAAAGGAAGATCCACAGAAGTTAACTAATGAAGTAAAACAGCTAACCTAGCTAAGTACAGCAACACAGGTAACTGCTGCCTGTGTTGTGAAATGGGCTTTCCTTGTTAAAGACTAAAACAATTTATGATCCTCTTTAAAGAAAGATACGGCTTGTTACGTAGCAGACGCTTAAACGTGTACTGTACTTGGTAAAACCAGTGATAGTGCAGACTAAGGTTTTTATCTTTCTCGGCTTTTCCTAGTTCTAATGGCATAGCTAAACTTGGCAGTGCCCCCAATGAGCCTGTGCTGTAGTTTGAATTTTAATGTTACTCTTCATGGCAAAGCATTGATGTAAACAATTGCCTTATTGGATGAAAGGTTATGTCCTGTTTAAAGAACTCTTAAAGCAGCATTCGTTAAAATGTCCCTTGGCCAAGACTGAATGTTGGCATGATCTCTAAATGTTGCATTCTATCTGCAGTCAAACTAGAGTGGGGGATGACTTGTCCTAAGGGCCCTGCCTTGCAGGAATCTCAAGTACTCAGCTGAGTTCCCATTTGTCTAGGTATAAATACTACATAATAGAATTCAGTTCTGTTGATCACTGCTTCTAGTGATAACTCAGGTATTGATGAAACAGTATTTCCAAAACTCACTTCCTCTTGATGCTAATTGTCCCCTTGTACTGATCAATGGACCCTTGGTTGTAAGGGGCAGAGTAAAAGTGAATTCTTGTTGTCTTCTAAGCTGAAAACATTTGGCACCACTGAGTGTGACTCACCCTCTTCTAAAGAATATTAAAGCTTGTAGAAGTACTACCTAAATCCATTGATAACAGTTTCTTTGGCATTTATGCAATGGAAAATATACTGTATATCATCGAAAGATGGAGTGTTATGCATGTACCTTATTTGGAAAGTTGTTGTCTTATTGGTCTGGATTATAGTAGAAGGATCAAAATACTTGATCCTTACATCAAAAGTCAATACAGATTCTTAACTAAAATGAGAGCTGCCCAAATTGATCCTGAAAACTATTTCATATCATGTACAGATGCTGTAGCCTTTAGCTGGTCAATGGCATGGAGACTTCAGATAGTGATGAAAAACTTTGTTTAGCCTAGGATGCTATGATTCATGCTGACCTTTACAAGACAGCCTTGATTCATAGATTATAGGACTGGAAGGGACCTCGAGAGGTCATCGAGTCCAGTCCCCTGCCCGCATGGCAGGACCAAATACTGCCTAGACCATCCCTAATAGACATTTATCTAACCTACTCTTAAATATCTCCAGAGACGGAGATTCCACAACCTCCCTAGGCAATTTGTTCCAGTGTTTAACCACCCTGACAGTTAGGAACTTTTTCCTAACGTCCAACCTAGACCTCCCTTGCTGCAGTTTAAACCCATTGTTTCTGGTTCTATCCTTAGAGGCTAAGGTGAACAAGTTCTCTCCCTCCTCCTTATGACACCCTTTTAGATACCTGAAAACTGCTATCCTGTCCCCTCTCAGTCTTCTCTTTTCCAAACTAAACAAACCCAGTTCTTTCAGCCTTCCTTCATAGGTCATGTTCTCAAGACCTTTAATCATTCTTGTTGCTCTTCTCTGGACCCTTTCCAATTTCTCCACATCTTTTTTTTAAAATGCGGCGCCCAGAACTGGACACAATACTCCAGCTGAGGCCTAACCAGAGCAGAGTAGAGCGGAAGAATGACTTCTCGTGTCTTGCTCACAACACACCTGTTAATGCATCCCAGAATCATGTTTGCTTTTTTTGCAACAGCATCACACTGTTGACTCATATTTAGCTTGTGGTCCACTATAACCCCTAGATCCCTTTCTGCCGTACTCCTTCCTAGACAGTCTCTTCCCATTCTGTATGTGTGAAACTGATTGTTCCTTCCTAAGTGGAGCACTTTGCATTTGTCTTTGTTAAACTTCATCCTGTTTAACTCCGACCATTTCTCCAATTTGTCCAGATCATTTTGAATTATGACCCTGTCCTCCAAAGTAGTTGCAATCCCTCCCAGTTTGGTATCATCCGCAAACTTAATAAGCGTACTTTCTATGCCAATATCTAAGTCGTTGATGAAGATATTGAACAGAGCCGTGGGATACCAGGGATCGTGTTGTGTGTACAGCCCCTAGCACAGTGGGGTCCTGGTCCATGATTAAGGCACTTAAGTCCTACAGTAACAAAAATAATACCAAATGTATGTTTGGTAGGAATCTTTGGTCTGCTAGATAGATGGTTCTATATATTGATGCTTTTAAAAAAAAAAAAAAAAAAAAAAAAAAAAAAGTTGTGCATTTCTCTGTGGGTGATAGCTTAGTTGTGCATTGGCATTGCACAAAATCAACTTTCAAAACTAAGCGTACATCCTTGCTAAGGCAAATAGAGCTGTAAAACTTTCGGATAGGCTGATAGGCACTGTCTTACCCCAGAGTGACAGGGCAATGGAAATTGAAGACTTTTTTTTTTTTTTTTTTTTTTTTCTTGGAATAGCTCATGATGCGCTTTCTAGAACAAAGCTGTCACTGTAAACAGCTGCACCTCGTCATGTTAAAATCAAATCCAAGTAGAGCAAACAGTCTTGTATTATCCTCTTTAGTATAAGGGTCAGGGTAGCTCTTGAGTTCTTTCCATGCATTCTATTAGGAGGCTTCTGCTTTCCATGTAAGATATCGGCATATTAGAAGAGAAAATGGCATTCTGGAAATTTCTCCAAGAATACTGATATAAAATTTGTCTAGTGCAGTGGGTCTCAAACTTTTTTACTGGCGACCCATTTCACATCACAAGCCCCTGAGTGCTTCCCTCCCCTCCCCCCCCCCAAATTAAACAGACTTTTAAATATATTTAACACCATTATAAATGCTGGAGGCAAGCAGGGTTTGGGGTGGAAGTTAACAGCTCGCAACCCCCCCATGTAATGACCTCATGACCCCCTGAAGAGTCCCAATCCCCAGTTTGAGAACCCCTGGTCTAGTAATTGGAGTTGGGTTCTGTTTCCAGAGTTACCAAATTCATGCTTGCTGTGTGACTTTGGGCAAGTCACTTATCTCTATTTACCCAACTGTACAGAACATTAAGTCTTGCATCTCTTCTAGGTTTAAGTCACTTGAGACTATTTCATGGAAGGTGCTCTATTGTCTCTCTTAAATGCATGGTAGGGCTCTTTAGACTTGAAGAAAAAAAATTAAGTCTGCCTTTAGATAAACTTTCACATGGCAAGTGAGAGAAAATAATGTAAGTCTTTGGCTCACAAGGTGGAGGTAAGGTTGAAAAGAGAAGAGCATCTATGATGCAGGAAAGCAGAATATTCAAGTTATTTCAGTGGTGACCTCCCTTTCCACCTCCAAGATACAAGCTAGTGTGTTCGAAGGAAACTTCCTGAAGTTGGCCCAGGTTCATTAACAAGTGACCCACCTGTCTTTTCATTCATAAAAAGTAATGTTATCTTTAGCACAAGGATCATGGGGACCATTCAAGCCATGGTACTCTTGTTAAAAGCTATTTACATATTTGTGCAAAAATGTCTGTCTACATATTTGTCCATGCAAACTACTCTGAATGAAATGCTTTTGCAGCATCTTAAACTATAATTGGAGAAAACCTGAGTCATCTAATCTTCCCCTGCCAGTATGGGATGGATTGTGTCATTAGTTTTTTTTATATATTTGGTATATAATGTCTTTGCTAGTGCTTTGTCCAGATATGGAAGATGCATAGTGGTCTTCTTAATTCCAGAAATAGCATACACTGTATAAAATCCCATTAAAACAAAAATGGCCTTAGCTAGAAACTTTCTGGATATAAGCTCTTTCACAATCTAACAATGTTTTGCACTGGCTGGGAGATAGGACTTCTGTTAAGTTTAATATAATAGTGGCCAGGCCAGGCAGGGATCAAAATTTTGGCCTTCTGTTTCTAGTCATTAGGTGATGGTAACACTGGAGAAGTTTTAAAGTGGGATATATGTATCCTTTAGTGACTTATGATTTTGTGCAATACTCCCTGAACATGATTGATTGTGGGATCCTGGAGAGAGGTACTGTTGAGCCTTTTAGTCAGCTATCCTGGTGAGTGCAGTAGAAACATCTAGATCTTTGGCTTTAGGGGTGGGAGACAAGGGGAAGGTTTGAACCACCAATCCAAAGTACGGGAGAAGTGACCGAACTGAGCTTGTACTAATCCCAGTGCTCCACAGAGCATCAAATTTTCAAAAATTCCAAATGTCTGCTTTTGCTTTGTCTGTAAAAGACATGGATTTTTTTTTTTTTTGAAGCATGTTAATCTTTGAGGATTTGTCGAATTAGTGTTTAAATTACTTATCAGTTTGAAAAGTGTTCCCGTTAAGCTGGTATAACACTGTAGGCGTTCACTCTAAGGGACAGGGTGTGACCGGTAAACTTTCATTTGTGTGGCTGGTCAAATAGATAATGCTAGTGAGCAAATTAAGGGGTCTAGATTTGCTGAAATATAAGTAGTAAATTGGGGGAGGGGATATCCACAGAATTGCCAAGAAGCATATCACGGCTTGTTCAGCCTTTCAACTGAATTGCATATTCGTCTGTTTTGCAGAGGAGGTGGCCAAGTTAGAGAAGCACTTAATGCTTCTCCGCCAGGAGTATGTAAAGCTGCAGAAGAAGCTAGCTGATACAGAGAGGAGATGTACTCTGTTGGCTGCCCAGTCTAACAAAGAGAATGCCAGTGACTCGTTCATCAGCCGACTTCTCACCATTGTAGCTGAGCTTTACGAGCAGGAGCAATATAGGTAAGAAGTGCATCTTGGGAATAGAAGCAATATTGAGGAAACTAGAACTCTCTTCCTCACCAGCTATTTCCGATTCTGAGCTCTAAGGGGGAGGGACTGTCCTTCATTGTGTATTTGGTTAAAATCAAGTATAGTATCAGCCTGTCTGATGAATCTAATCAATCAGTTCTCTTCAAACATGGTATGCCTCAGGATAACTTAACGGGAAACTTACTGTGTGAAGTCTGATGCTGGTGTCTTATTTTGTTCAGATAACACCTGCTTATTTTTACAAAATAGGGTTCTTAAAACCAACCATCTCTTGAGGCTTTTCTACATGGTGTAGCAATGCAAAAGGAGTGTGATTTGTAAAGCGCCCTAATGTGGTGTGCTCTAACTCCCCACCCCCACCGACCTTGCTGGTGTCCTCTGGCTGTCTCTAAATGGTACCTAATCTGACTATTAATGTGAACCTTTTTTGAGGGGGCCAGCAGGATTTGCATGGGGCAATTGGAGCGCTTTACAAATCACATCCCTTTAGTGCGCTTTGCTGGCACTTTGTAGACAGTCCTTTATCTGACACTTGGATGATCCTGAAAGAGCATTCCTTGTTCACTATTTGTATTGGCAACATAGTGTAGAGCTAGACTTTTGTACTATTTCTGAAGTTATTGGAAATGAAACACAGCTTGGAGAATAAAACTGTATGCCTTATTCCCTCTTTCAGGCTTTTTTTTTTTTTTTTTTTTTCTTGGAACACCTCTTGTTCGTTTTTTGCATTTGTCATATTTCATGTGGAAATTGACTTCCAGGGAATATTTATTCCATGGATAAAATAAGGCAATGGGAACGTTTCTCTGCTACTTATTTAGGATAATGCAGTGATCATACAGATTTTAAAGTTTTTAAGGACCTGTGCAAGAGCTCAAGTCCTTCTGAATAGGAGTAACCAGGTCTTAAAGTGGAAGACCCTAGGTTTGGGTGAAATATGCTAATACATTAAAAAAAAAAAAAGCATTATCTTCTATTAATCTGAGTAGAAGTCTGTCACTTCCTAAAAGGAGAGGACCAGAAAAGGTTCTATATTTCATCTTTTTCTAGTGTGCAGGAAATCTGATTCTAAGCTGACTGTTCTGGCCATCCAGGTAATAAAATCTAGGACAGTGGTATGTGCCACTTCTAAGAAAAGATTGCATTAAATCTGTACTGGCAAATGTAAAGTGCAGTATGGAAAATGGATTATGGAGTATGTGTTAAGGCCAGCTCTTAATAGTCTAACACTGTGCACTGAAAACTTTGAGCCAGGTAATTTTGACTTTATCAAGTAAGCAGTTGATTGTCTTAAAAACAAAACACTACCACCTCTGCAAAAATGCACACAAGTGTCAGGAAAAAATCAATCTGTTTGGGGAACTAGTATAATAAATACTACTTTGCAAATTTGATTTTAAAATTTTTTTAACTTGTATCTTGCCATGTACAAATTTAATCAAGTGATAGCCAAAAGAGTTTGTATGAAAGCATTGATACACAAAAAAGAATCATAACCTAGATCTGCTCTGCTTTGAGTGTTGAGGGTTTCATAGCTGCTCCCCTCCCTTCCCCCCCCCCCCTTTTTTTTTTTTTTTTTTTTTTTTTTTTTAGGAATAGGGTAGTGGTCCAAATGTTAGACCCAAAAAGAAATGATTTCTTTTGGAAATAAGCATTTAAGTTCCCAAGGAAGGCTTTGTTAGGTTTGGGGTGGGGTGGGGAGTAGTGATGGTGAAGGTTAATTAAAGTATTGCTTTTGTTAGCAAGAACAAATGGATGAAAAATCCATGTTCAAGAACATAACACCTTAGCTATATGTTAGATGGTGAATGATCAGTCTGTGTACTGTTTCTGAATAAAAAGAATGCTCTGACTAAAAACGATCCGTATGGGATCAGTGTTCCCTGACAGCGGCTGTACTGGAAATGGGGTATTTCTGGGTTTTTGCTTTCATACAGGTTAACTGCTCTATCAAATGTGCTTTGTTTATAGTCCTTTCAGTAATCTTTCCTGAAAGCCCGTGTGGCTGACTGCAACATAGTATTCTCTGGGCTGAATCTTGGGTCTCTACACTCCCCATCTCGTCAATTATTCATTTTGGTCTGTGCTGTATGAACTGCGTACTAGATATAGATATAGATTTTTTTTTTTTAAATGAATGTTAGTCACAGGGCTTAGCTTGTATTTTTTTTGTGGCAATGACAGTTGGGTTACTCTTAAAAATATCTTAACTAGTTGAAAGAATGAACCTAGCGTTTTGCATTAATATATTAATGCAAGAGGCTTCTACCGAATAGTAAACAATTCAGCCTAAATTTAGCTGCTTTAAATGTTTTTACCTTGTAGATATTTGTGATAGATGCAGAGTCCATAAGTGCCTAAGCACAGGGGGTTATGTTTGTATATATGTGTGCTTTTTTTTCTTTCTATCAGTGATCTGAAGATAAAGGTTGGGGACAAGCACATCAGAGCTCACAAATTTGTGTTGGCAGCCCGCAGTGAGACTTGGAGTCTAGCCAACCTAGTGTCAACTGAGGAACTGGATCTGTCAGGTTAGTTGCTGCTTGTCGGTGTATGATGCTTTGAATGTCTTTGGAACAACTAATGAAAGGGCCCTTTGGGAAAAGGTTACATCTCATCATTCAGAATACTACTCTGACTACAGAGAGTTTTCCATTAATTATGGAGCTTGGACTGTTTCTGTAACATGGTAACAGGCTTGCAAATTTAATGTTAGTCTAAATCCATAATCCACCCTCTCCATTTTAATGATATGGAAGTTAAGTGTGGTGTGGTTCACTCGCTTCCTTAATAGGGAATTAAACATAGTGTAATAAGCAAAGCTGTGTGAAAGAGCCAGATTACTCCTTGCTTTAAGTGTTCTATGAATCTAGCCTGCTTGATATCTTTGAGAAAATGTGCCCTGGCACATCCTCTTTAGAGACCTGTGGTCAAATAGCTTATTCAGGTTGCAAAAACAGCACCTACTGCTGAACCCAAATGGCTTGTGAATTTTTCTCTGAGAAGCACTCTCTACTTCTGGTAAAAAGGAATAATCACAAATTGCCATTCACAATAACATTTCTGAGTTTAAAGCAGGATCTAGCAGGCTTTTCATTTCATGTGCTCGTACAGTGATGGGTACTATTTATCACTCTGAGAAAGTGGACATTGAAAACTTCCTCCTCTGTTTGCTCTGCTATCTGGAGAACTAATATTGATCAAGTAAGTTTTTTAGTTGTTTCATCATAACACTAGAAACGTGTTTGACTGCCTCTTCATGCTGCTCAGTGACAGCGTTGCATGAAAGCACTCTTCAACACTAGTACAATCAATGCGAGTCTTGGAATTGCCAACTGACACAAGCTTTCTTAAATGTAGCTTTTTCATGATGAAAAGTGCTCCATATTCAATGCTGGGCTGAGTAAGTAGTATTCTTAACTTCTAGCTTACTAACTAGATGAAAATGTTGATTAAACTCTGTAGAGAACTGAAACTTAAGGGAAGGTTGGACAGTGTCCATTTCAAAAAGTGCAGGAGTTGATGTGGCTAGAATGATATCACATCTATTGAACTAGTCTTACTTGGTAAAGATAGTATCTTGGTTCAGGGATTGTACATCGTTCCTCTGTTCTGTTGCCATGGTGATCCCTGCTGGCTAGTTAAAAAAGTTTGTGCACCTCTTAACAAGATGACTTGGCCTCAACCTGACTTTAGTGGAAGAAAAGATCTTCTCCTTTGAGCAAGAGCAGCTTGCAGATGGAAAGGGATGGAAAATTTAAAGTATGGCCCGTCAGTCTGCAAGACTAAACTTCCGGCACTGCTATCAAAGCCTTTGATTAATCATGAATCCTAGAAACAAGCCACACTTCGGGAAGAAGCAAGCCATAGCAAATCTTCTTTGCAGAAGCTTCACTTCAGAAAAGTTCCCACACCTTCCTGCCATCCAAACAGCCCAAGAAGTAGGTCAGAAGACATTACATAAACTGCTCTTCATGCCAGTTACTGTACCTCTGGTTGTGATAACCTTAGTGCTAGCATTACAAAGCTCCTGATGTGAAGTGTTAGGATAACCTGCATTAACACTTGATTGGGAAATCCTGAATTTAGTCACTGAGAGATGAAGGAATAGCCGTTTTATATCCTCATTTCAAGACTTGTACCATACAAATACTGAATATCCAGTTATCGTAAACATTTAAGTTGGGACTGTAGTAAAAGGAAGCTATTTCCCTCTGGACAAAGTAATCTTTATTAAAATTGTCTTGTCAATTGTACATGGTCATGATGCTCATTAGGACTATTTCACCTGAAGCTGGGTCACCTAGTGTATCTGTTAGTCTTTGAGAGTGAGACACAGACAGACATGCACCCAACTGTTAGATTTGAGACTAGTTTCACATGCACATTCCATTTCTGAGCATATTGGCTGTTTCATAAAAGCCTCCTGTAATTGACTAAATAGTACAGTTCCATAGTCCATATGGTAAAATATCTGTAAAACATTGTTTCTAAATATTGTTTAGGTTTCCCTCCTTTTGGGAAAGGAGACACTAAATGACAGTGGCCAAACTGAAGAGCTGTATAAAACTCGCTCTCTAGCTGCTTGCCGCGTTACAGCTTTATTGGTCCAAGGATGTTAGAGACAAAGTAGGTGAAGTAATACCTTTTCATGGACTAGTTTCTGTTGATGAGAGAGAAGCTTAGAGCGTACACAGAGCTCTGTGTAAGCTCAGAAGCTGGTCCATGAAAAGATATTACCTCATCCACCTTGTGTCTTTAGCTACTTTAAAGTAGCTTGGCCTGTTCTGCTTGAGATGTTTACCTTCCTGTGCTGGCACAGGGTGCTGTTGCTTAGGGAGTCCTGTACCAGGTGGTATCTGGAAGAATAGTTAATGCCTGGCCTGTAACTACTATTTGAGTCTACAGGATACATCTAGTTAAAACATCCTAACAGTGTATAGAAACGAAGTATCGGGGATTCCCCTGCTTATGTCCAACAAACCTGATTTTAAAACATTTGCTTATTCAACAGAGAAGTACTTGAAGTCTTTTTTTATTTATTTATTTATTTTTTTTTTTAAAGCAACTCAGTTGATGGAATATTACTAATAGTATCTTTATTTTATTGCTCCAATTATGAGGGTATGCATGTTGCTACTCATCAAGCTCTTGTGTACACCTGTATTAATGTCTTGTTATCAGGAGCAAGTTTAAACCTAGTTTGGACAGCTCCACATTAAACTCTTTAGAATAGGTAGCAATTTGCAGAGTTAGAAGAATTGATACCTCTGTCCTCTTGTGACAATGGGTTTCACTGGAGTATAGGACCTGTAAGAGTCCTGCAGACTTAAGAAATGTAAATCAAATGTCTTCTGCTAATCTAACCATTTGAAGTTAGGCAAGATATTTTAAGTTTTCTCAATCACCTTTCCTATGGAAGGATCCCAAACAGCATTGCAAACTAGATACAAGAAAAGTTGGAGCCACCCTTGGGTGGTAATAAGCAGCTATTAATAGCATGCAGCAACACTATAGCACAGTATAGGGCAGGAAGAGTAACTTATACAAGTGAAATTGGCAGAAAGTAATTTTCCATGTTGGAATTTGACTAGGACGTCAGGGCTAATATCCCCTTTTAGAGAAGAGCTGTTGGCTCTTGTGTGCAGTGAGGTCAACCACTGTCTTAATATGGTAACTTCCAGCAAGAGTGTCACACAACATTGAGTTGGATCAGTACTAAGGAAGGAAGTGTGCCACCTTCTGACTTGCAAGAACACTGCTTACAGCACCATGGGTTTTCTTCGGTCATCATCAATCATCCAGTGATCCATTCCCTGTCGCTTAGTCCCAGCTTCTGTCACCTTAACAGTCAAATATGACTGACAGAGATCTGGAGGATGTTGTACTAGTGAGTGCAAATAACGCGTTTAAAAATTTTTCTACAGTGGAAAAATATTTCATTGCATTCTTTTGCTAGGAGTTACAGTACAAGCATAAGTGTGAGACATTAACCTACAGGAAACATCTGAACTGGTTCAAACCGGTTCAAAGTAGTTGTTTGGCTACTGAACCATCATTTTAGGTTAGTGTTTGAACTGGAACCAAACTGCAGAGATAAGAAATATTGATGATTCCAACCAGAATCGAATCAGATTTAACCATTTGACTCCTTCATTCCAACTACAGTTTTCTTTGTTTTAGTACACTTGGTGTCATTCTTAGGAGAACAGTAAGTTGCACAAAGATCTTATGGTGTTAATGTGAAGTCCTCCACTTATCCAGTATGTACGGGGGGGAGGGGTAGCTCTGGTTTGAGCATTGGTCTGCTAAACCGAGGGTTGTGAGTTCAGCCCTTAAGGGGGCCACTTAAGGATCTGGGGCAAAATCTGTACTTGGTCCTGCTAGTGAAGGCCGGGGGGCTGGACTCCATGACCTTTCAGGGTCCCTTCCAGTTCTGAGATAGGTATATCTCCATATATTACATTACACTATTTTGTGCTGGGCCATAAAGCCCAGTCTTCCAAACTACACATTTTGGGGGGTGGGAGCTAACTGGGTTTTGGTATATTTAGTGTGAATTTCAGGCACTGTATGTTCATCTTAACAGTGGGTAATGGACAGCAAGGTCCGGAAGGAGCATCCCCCATGTAACTGTTGACCTGCCTTTTCCCTGCTTAGTTGGAGGTCTAAGAGAGATGTCTATTCTTTTAGAAACACTTGATTTGGTTGGCAAAATTACAGCTATTTCAATTGAACTGCAAATATTTGAGACTTAAGTAGCTTGGTTTTTCACCTTTTCACTTTTTTCACCAGATGCTGATCCTGAGGTGACTATGGCAATGCTGCGTTGGATCTACACAGATGAGCTAGAACTGAGAGAAGATGATGTATTCTTGACAGAACTGATGAAATTAGCTAATCGGTTTCAACTACAACTCCTCAGGGAAAGGCAAGTTGCAGTGACTATATTCAAGCTTCTAGAATGTTGTGACTGGGCTCTAATTAGCCGGGCTCTTGGAAATCTGCTATTTGTGCTAATGTAAATAGCTGTTAGGTTGCATCCTATTGTTAGCAGATATTAACTCATGGGTTTGAGTTGAAGATGGAAGATACTATTTAAACTTTTTTAATTTGATTTTTAATTCTAGAACAAGAATTTCAGCTGCTCATAAGCAGAAAAATCAAGCTTTGTCCTTGCACTGTTGCACAAGCCACTCCCTTGTGTAGTTCACTCTTTAATCCTGTATATCCCCCAACTCACCAATTATTCATAAACCCATGCCCCGATGTGACAGGACTAGAAAACCCGAGTGAGTGGTACCTTTGAGTTAGTTTCCTTTCCTGAAATCTTTTTCTATAACAAAGCAAATCTGTTATAGTATTGACAAGAAATGACTTTTGAATTACTAGAAATAAAAGCTTCACTCTTCAGCTTTTTCCCCTCACTGTTCAGTGACTGGTTAAAATGAAAATGCAACCTTATCTATAGTAGCAATATATCTTGAACATATTGGCTATTTTAAATGCCAAATTTTGGCCATCCTCTTAATTTATAAATCGCTTCAGATTTTTAAAACTAAAACTAATATTGCTAAATGACGTGCTTGGGGAGGATGGAGAGTAAGAGGGAGGCAGGGCAAAATGATCACAGGGATTAATGTTGTTCCTCACCCACTCTTCCAAAGGGGAGAGATGAAATGACTCTAAAGGTCAGTAAATAAAGCATCCTCTTATTCTGGGCTTCTGTCAGTTATTGCTCAAATGGCCTCTCAATTTCTTCCTCTTTTTTTTACCTGCCAGCAGTTGTTGGCAGCATTAAGTAGGGCTCTTAGCATAGTGTGAACACTTTCCTGGAAAACAGATCAGTCTCAATCCACAGGAACAAACTTCCCTGATCTAACTCCCAAGTCATATATCTTGTCAGTTCACAAACTGCTGTTTGTACCTAGTGATCTTCCATTGCCTTTGGCCCAGTTACTGAGGGGTGCCTTAAGTCTAGCACTTAACCTCATTTTGGCACTTTTTTCTTCATTATGCCTAACAATGTCTAATTTTGGCTTGTAATCCTTTATTGTAGATTTCTTTTTCCTAGTACTAAAAAATCCAGTATTCTACAATTATTATCCAGTGTCTTACTACAGCCTTTAGCAGAAATGCAGGTACTTTCCGGTGTCTTCTACTGTACTTCTCCATTTTGCTAGTTAAGCTTCCAGTAATTGATGGGAGGCAATGGTATAATTATACAAGTATGCTGATAACCATTAGTGGTGTGTCCAAAATAACTAGATCCCTTGACCATACGAAAGCTACTTTCAGTCTCCTTGACTTGTACAACATGCTGTTTTGTAAGTTTGTAGGCTTAGCAAAAATGAATGTTCTCATACACCCAAAGAGTGTGACAGGAATGATTGCTCCCCAAGGATGAAAGTCTTCACTTTCCTGTCTTCCACACATCTGCATTTTAGAGTACTTTTTACAGTGTTCGTTCATTCTTAAGCATGAAAGCTGGACCAGCTCCACTGAGTGTCAAACTTGGTGATAAGTTTCAGAGTGTTAATCTGTATCGGCAAAAAGAATGAGTACTTGTGGCACCTTAGAAACTAACAAATTTATTTGAGGGTTTTAGCCCACAAAAACTTGGTGATGTGAGACTGTTGCAACTATTGTCCTTACAGGAGCAAATGTATTTCAGCCTACTTCAGTGGGAAGATTAGGGTGTCTTCCCTTACGTTGGAGGGAACTTTTTAATGTGCCGCTCTCTCCAGAGTGGTGTGACATACACTATTACAGGAGTCTTTAGGTTGGTCAGTTTTATAAAGCCATTTCTGTTGAAGCTTTTCTAAGGAGTCAGTTGTATAAATAATAAGCACTTGTATAGTACTGGTGAACATGACATTGCTTCACCACTGTTAGCATTCAGATGTTTCTGTAATTGAATGACCAGCTTTCATTGGAAATGGGAATCTGACCTTTCTTTCCTAAAAACTGATCCAAACTCCATTTCTTCATTCTGGCAGGTGTGAAAAAGGAGTCATGTCACTAGTAAACGTCAGGAACTGCATTCGTTTCTATCAGACTGCGGAGGAGCTAAATGCTAGCACTTTATTGAACTACTGTGCTGAAATAATAGCTAGTCACTGGGTAAGTACTGTAATATAAGGGGCATGGGAAAGAGTAGCCTGCAGGCTGAAACTTTGAAAAGATTTAAACTTTAGATTTAGTGTTGGATTGTATTGAAACATAGCACTTTCAAACTTCAAAATCCCATTAAATGCTAGTATTGTGTGTTAATGGATCTAAACCCATGCTGTTTTAAGAATTGCTTTTCTGTCCCAGAAGAAAGTGCCTGTTCCATCACATCCAGTGTCTTCCTGGAACAGGCATACCTTGTGAGGGAGAAGGGGAAGAGAGGAGATGGGACCTTCTTCGTGTCTGTTTTTCAACCCAACCTCTCCCCTGAAAGCTTGCCCACTTGTAGAAAGCAACCCAAACCATTCTTTGAATTTTTCATCTTCCTGTGTCTGTTTCCTTCTAGGATCAAAGTACCAAAACACTGAAACTGATTTAGTAGAAATGCAAATATGGCAAGAAGTTAGCTACTGAATCTTGCTGGAAAGCCATTTCAGTTTTCAGCCAAGTTTAATGGGTTCCACTAGTTCAGACAGCTATCAGTATAGCTAATTTTTGAACAGTCTGAAGTTTGTCCATCACTGGACTGTGGACAATTTGGGATTCTTGCCTTTACACAAACAAATTTCCCCTCTTAAAATTGCCATCAGAAGTAGTAGCTAAACCATGAAAAGCTACGTACTTAGCTTCCAATTCCTTTTCCAGCACAGGAGTAATAGGAAATCTTGCATTTTTGATATTAAAAACTTTTTTCTCTCCAAGGGGAGATTATGAAAGTTTGTCTAACCAAGTGATAAAGGATTGTTCATAACGAAGTCTGTCTCTTCTCTAACAGCAGGCTCCTATGTTAGGGATTTATAAGACTTACACTGAAGGTTACTGTAACTTCTGGAAATCAGATTTATTGGGATTTTATCTTCTGTCCAAAAATACCATCAATGGTGACTGTATTTTTGGCAGAGGCTCATCTTCACTACCTTAGATGCTGAAGGCTTTTGTATTTAACCACGTAGTGCAGCTGTTGGCAGCATTTATGGGCTAGAAACAGTAAAGAGGAACTCTTGATACCCTACTGTCATCTGAACTTCTGGGTGGCACTTCATTCATCCTAGAACACACCAGACAGCTCACTATTACTTTCCAAAAGTGAACTGTTCACCTCTGCTTTCAAGTAAATAGACTTGCTCATAAATCCTGAGGACAGGATCCAAACCTCTCTGTGAAAACCATCCTTCTTCATTGGCCAAATGGACTTGTCTAGAATAGTCCCAGTTACTAGAAAGACCCTTCTGGTATTCCAGTATTTAGATTTCGGGGAATACACTTTCTCCAAATATTAAATAAATATTGCTCCTTTTCTGTATCTTCTTTAAAACACTCCTTGCTTCTACAATTGTGGGAGTTGATGGGAAGTGTCAAGTATCAAACTGTGCTATACTAGATAGGAGTGCAAAGACTGTTTTAAGCAGACCAACTTTTTGGAGGAAGGTCTCAAGTAACAACTGTGGAACTCTTACCAGTTCAATCTGTAATATCTTTGTCCTTTTTTATTATGTCCCCTTTATCTCTCCTCAGGAAGAGGATGTAAAAATGCATTTTTGGGGTGCCTCGTGTAAATATGGAAATTTAAGCAACTTCCATTAGAACTAAAAGTTGAAATTTCAGAGTAGGTAGATGTAAAATGAGAATATTCACAACTATCTCTTCCCAGACTTACTGAAAGACTTGTTGGATTACCACTGGGTGGCAGAAATCTGCTAGGACAGTTCCTGTGGGCTCTTTGTACATGTCACACAGCTCTCCAAAGCAGAGCCAAATGGAGCCTTTGAATCCGTTATCTTCAGTGTTCCATACTGCAACGTTACTTCACTGAAGAGCAAACAACCAAAACTCCATTTAATATGAACAAAAAGTACAAGTATCAATATGGAAACAAGCCAATTTCACTTTGATTTCTTCTTGTTACTCACAGGATGACTTGCGGAAAGAAGACTTCAGCAGTATGAGTGCTCAGCTGTTGTATAAAATGTTCAAATCCAAGACTGAATATCCTTTGCATAAAGCTATTAAAGTGGAGAGAGAAGATGTTGTTTTCCTGTATCTTATTGAAATGGATTCACAGGTATGATGAGCTTTACTGTATCTGTCTGAAATGGAGTGAACTAGACACATTTTTCTTTACTTTGATGCTGGGCACTTTAACAGTCAATTTGACTTATTCAGGCTGACAAATGTAGGGCTGAAGAGTGACATACTGTGAAGGAAATCCTAGAAGTTAAAGAAAAAACATATATTGAGACTTTGTTTAGAAAGCACATAATGTTTAGCTACCTATCTCAAAAGGTACTGAATTCACTAGTTAATGTTTGCAAAGTGCTGTATAAAAATACCATGTATTAATAGGAATGAGGATGGAGTATGGCTTGTCTGGTATGATGATTCAAGCTACAGTTGTTGAAATTACATCCATGGATAAAACCAGTATAAATCCAGTACCTTTAATATCCTTTACACAGTAATATAAATTGTATTTTTCTTGCCATTAGGAATATGGTGCTAATGTCACCTTTTTTTAGTTAATATGGTTAAATGCTCAGTTCCTTTCTATTGTATATTTGCCACTTTCTTTGAAACAACTACATCTGAAGAAATAACATACTGCTAAGTCTCTCTTTTGAAGTCACAAAAAACATTAGTTTCCTTATCTGATTCAGATTCAATATAAACATATGACTTGAGAGCTGTTGAGAATCTATTTCAGTATCTCCACTTACACAGCTCTGACAGTAGAGAATCCCTGATGGATAGATTCTGCCTTCTCATAAACATTGAAGACCAAATTTCCCAACTAATTAATTGTTTCATAACAAACTTCAGGATCAGCTTTCCAATTAGAGAGAACTTGCTCTTGGATGTACTTGCTCTTTAATTCAGTCTCAAGATATAGTCCCTTTGTTTACTCTGTGTATGTAAGACAAGTCTCTAAAGAGATTTAATTAGCTATAGTACTAGCATTGAAACTTTTCTTTAACAGTAGGTCATAGTTAACCAATATGTAACTTAAAGTTGCATATTGGTTGAGTGCTCCCTTGCATATATTTAATGTCAGCCCTCTAAATTGTGGTTGTGTTGGTTTTGTAGCTGCCTGGGAAGCTCAATGAACTGGATCACAATGGAGACCTTGCTTTAGATTTAGCCCTCTCTCGAAGATTGGAAAGTATTGCAACAACATTAGTCAATTACAAAGCTGATGTGGATATGGTGGACAACAAAGGCTGGAGTCTGTTACACAAAGCCATCCAAAGAGGTAAGGATATTGAATACAAAAGTTACCATTACAGTATAGGATAACTTGCTTTTGCAACTTTCATCCAGTAGGAAGTATATCCTAATTGAGACTGGTTTTATGCATCTCTTCATACCTTCTGCCAATGACTCAATTTTAGTTTCAAAAATTGCTTCACAAAAGGAGACTGTTGAAGCCCCAGGTTTAGGTTTATATAAATGTATTCACATGAATAGAAATGACTGCGTTAAGCTTCATGAAAAGGATTCTCTTTGGAAGTAAACGCTAGCTTGCTGGGTTGGCAACTGAAATGAATCTGCTAGTTCTCTCATAGGAACTGTCAGTGTTGTCCTAGTTCAAGGTGAATAAAATTGGGGGGAGAGGGGAGAATTCAGAACATGGATGTTTGAATCCTAGTTCCATTTAATGGAGGAGTGATACTCCGTGCCTAATAAGTCGTTTAGACTGGCTAAAACCTCAGTAGCTCATACAGATGTCTAGGAGAGGGTGAGCAGAGAGAATTTCTCTTCCCTCTTTTCCCTTCAGGGTTGCAAGGAGTGTAGTAGCTATTTGTACAGTAGTGAGTTAGTTAATAGGGAGAGTAGTTTCTCACCCTTCCTGCGGACAGTAGTCCTCCCTATCAGGTGGTTGGAGGAGGACCCTAGTCTTTCATGACAGTCAATAGTAGGTAGATGTCTGTGTAGGTGATTGACTTTTTTTTTCTCCAAGTTCAAGTGGGCAATAAAACCTCATTGGTACTTAAGTCAATTACTGCACTTGGAAACTCTTGAGCTGCTATCAACACAAGAGAAGGAAAGCGGATACATGTGAGGATTCACAGAACCCAATAGGAAATAGTTGCCATGGCAGTAATGCTCAGGAGGCTTAAGAACGGAGAAACACTTTCTTGGCTTACATCTTTCCCTGACCAGAGAGGGCTGCATGAGTCTCTGGTATAAACCCTAGTGGCCTCATTGTATGTTACGTAGTCTTTTGTTGTAGGCATTTATTTCTTTGCTCTGACCGGCTGCAGTAGAACGCTGCTGTTGCTGCTTGCATGCACACATGGTGAACAATAAATCAATGCTTCTCACAGGGACGTTTCTCAATATTCATACAAACAGCTTATTTACATTTGAAGTAGTTTAGGAGCTCAAACTTCCTTCATTAGCCTTAGGTTAATTGCAGGTAGTCACACTAACTCTACCAGTAAAGTACAGGATGGGGGGCGGGCATGATCCTAGGAAATACTAAGCATGCAAGTGCAAGGGAGCTGATTACACTCAACTCCCACTGCCAAGGCTAAGCCTTCTAGGAACTGGCTTTATCTGTGTGAAGGTTGCATTTAATAAAACCATGGAAACCTTGCAGAAGGGCAACCCTCAAGGGCTTCACCACTGTCAAACATCTTAATTTAGCCTTTAAACATGATTACTTCAGTTATAGTTTCTTGTCAATTAATTTGAAATTGATCTTTCAAAGTCTTTCAGATAACTACATCCTGGTACTTGAAGATGCAATCAAGTAGTTTACTGTTTGACAGCTCCATTGTATTCTGGGGGAACAGACTGTAGAGTCAAACCAATGATCTGACTTTATAGTACTTCCAGGATCAGCCCAATTTCTCCTGACTGAGGGAAGTTCTTCAGATTCCTGAAAAATTACACTTTTTAATGGGACTCTCTCTATAGAGAGCATACAAAACTGCATGCTGATAATGTATGATTCACTGCCTTATCAAAACTGTTACCTGTGAACTGGGAGGCCTTTTAAAATTTTTTCCTCTACATTCTCCAAGGTTGCACTTCGAAAGACCAGTAACTTATGGAAGTACAGTACATTCTTGTACTTAACCAGGGATGGCCGGGGAAGGAAGGATGGCTTTAAGGCACTGGACTGGGACCTAGCATTTATGGGTCAATTCCCAGGTCTCCCATAGATAGTCTCTGATTTGTAGAAAGTTGCTTCATCTTGCTGTAAAATGGGGAGAATACGACTCTTCTCTGGCTTGTCTGGGTAGACTTTAGAGCCTTTGAGGGGCAGGAAATGTCTCTTAAAATGTTGATGTACAGTACCTACCATGATAGGGCCCTGATTTCTGTAGGCACTAGTGTAATGTAAATATCTTATAAAAAAATAACTAGAGCAATGGCATAAGCTGTTCCACATACCCAGACCCTCTTGTTTAGTAACATGATAGTTGCGACCCCTGACATCTGTTGATGTCACCCAGGCTGATAGCTTCTGAACTAGAGGGAAGTTTGAACCAAAATGACCTATAGGTATAGCCTCTGTCATACAGACTTACACTCTGAAAAGCTTAAGAATAGTTTCCTACTACTTTATAGAACCAGCTTTAACTTGTGTAAACAAGCTCCTATCTGTTGCTATTGTCCTATGACTCTGTAAAGGCTCTAGTCCCATAGCAGGACAACAGGGAGAACCTTTTCCCTAACTGAAAAGCTACAGTTTTGGCATAGGGACTAAAGAACTCACTCCGGTAGCCAAGTACTTCCATCCTAGCTCAAACAGAGTTAAGTTAATCTTTAAATAGCAAACACTGGCTTTCTAAGGAAGCCCATTAATAAGGGGGAAATGTATCTTTTGGAGGGGCCAGCCTGACATAAGCTTTATGGTGTACATTGCAGCTGTTGGCTTCTAGCAGGGAGGAACTTGATATCGACCAACACTTGTATAAGAATACATTTCATGATGCCTATGGAACTAACTGAAAATAGCCTGTGTAGAGCATATAACAAATCTTAAAATCAGATGTGTAATCTCTTCCTTTTGCACATCCCAAAAGGAGATAAGTTTTCTGCCAATTTTCTCATTAAAAATGGTGCCCGTGTGAATGCTGCTACACTGGGAGACCAGGAGACTCCTCTACACCTTGTTGCATCGTACAGCCCCAAGAAGCACTTGCCAGATGTGATGTCAGAGATGGCACAGATTGCAGAGTCCCTCTTACAGGCTGGAGCCAATCCAAACATGCAAGACTGCAAAGGAAGGTGAATATATTGGTAACAATGTCTAGCTTTGGTAACCACTTCTATCTAATCAGTGTGCTGCAACTTATTCAGAAGTCTCTGTACCGTCATGGGAGTAGACAAAGATGTCTCAAACCAAAAAATCAAGCTAGATTATTTCAATGGGAGACCTGCAAATACCTTCACTTTAACTTGCAGACAGTGGTATTTTAGTAAATGGCATTCTTCTGTCATGCATTACTGTACTGAAGGCAATGCCTTGAAAATGAGGTGGAGGGAACCGGCTGGTGAAATACATGGAGAACAATTGTACGCTTTACTGATCAGCAATATATAGTTAAGCAATGGAAATAAGAGGGGAGACAACACAGCCAACAGTTGTCACAAAATGTTGGAATCCCCTGGATAGCAAGCTAAGATGACACAGTTTTTGCTAGATACTCTAGGCACAGCCACACTTGAGTCCCATATACAAAAACATTTTGAAACTCTCGTATCTTTTTTTTTTTTTTGTAGTAGAGTAACATGTCATATTGAAGAACCATAGTAGGCTATGGAATGTGCAAGACTGCTAGATCTGAGTGATCTACCATTGGGAGAAGTTAAATCTTTAGGGTGCTGCCTAAGATTTACAGAGAGCTAAACTGTTTGTTTGGGTCTGCACCAGTCCAAACAGGCTTCTGGTGTCCCCCGTTTCTGTTGACAGATTTGTACTTGGCCTTTGCTCCTCCACCAGCTGCCCACTGACTGTCAGTCTGACCTGAGTCTCAACTTGTATGGGAATGTAAAATGAAATCTCGATGTCAGAAAAATGTCTTTAACCAGCTTGCAACTACTTCCTATTTGTAATTGACTCTCTCTCTCTGCAGGACCCCATTACATGCATCAATTGTTGTTAGGAATGATCCTGTATTCAGTCAGCTTCTCCAGTGCAAACAGTAAGTCTCGTTTTTTTTAATTTGAATACAGTATTCCAAAACACAGCATACAGTGGAGAGGAATGTATAGCTGTAAGCTAGTTCTTTTGTTAAACAATAATCCTAGCCACTCAGCATTCCTCAGCTGCTAGATTCTGTGGATGTAACATTGTGTAAGTCTGCATGAAGTAGTGTGTCCTATGTCATCTTGGTTCTATTTCTAGCTTTGCTGCTGGGTGACCTTGGGCAAGTCACTTCACCTTTTCTGTGCCTCCATTTTTCCCTGCTGTAAAAATGGGGATACTGTTACTGACCTCCTTTTTGGAAAGCATTATGGAGGTCTACTGATGAAAAGAGCTATGTAAGAGCTAGCTATTAGATTTTCAAATGAAAACTTGTATTGCTGAGGAAGCTGGTCTTCGGGCTTGGTATAGATGAGGCAAAAGACCCCTTTTTCCTCCCCCCGCCCCATGCTACCTTAGTTTGTAAGGAAGTGAAGTGCACAGCAATGTCTTTGGGGGTAGGTAAAATAAAGCAGTACTACTCTGAACTAGAATTGCAAAATGGATGAGCAATTATCAGGCTCCTGAAATAGCTAGTCTGAAATACTACTTAGATCCAGTTCAACTCTATGGGGAGTGACTCCCATTAACCTTCTTGGGAGATGAATAAGGCACTTCAGATGCCTTAGGGAGAGCAATCCCTTCGTGCATGCACTAGGTAAAATGTGTACGTACATGTGTATAGAATCTACAACTGAGAGTCTTTAGTGCTATATCTCCAACAGAAACCTGCCTCTTTTAAGTGACTATCTTAGAGTGGTCATAAGACAGGCTTCACTACAGCCTCAGAATTTTCTTCCCTTGTGGGTTTAACTTCACCATTGGGTTTAAAGGCCTATAAATACAGATCTAAGGAATAGTGGTCTTAGTAAGACCTTAAGGAGTCTGGTGGCACCTTAAAGACTAACAGATTTATTTGGGCATAAGCTTTCGTGAGTAAAAACCTTGCATCCGAAGAAGTGAGGTTTTTACTCACGAAAGCTTATGCCCAAATAAATCTGTTAGTCTTTAAGGTGCCACCAGACTCCTTGTTGTTTTTGTAGATACAGACTAACACGGCTACCCCCTGATACTTAGTAAGACCTTAGCAGTTGTGTTCATAGAACTATGTAATGGTGATTCTTTTTAATGGAGTCTTGCTTATCAGATTCTTGGAAGGTGTTCCTTGGTGCAGGGGTTTTTTAAGAGGCACAAATAAGGGGCTATCTAAAAAATCTAACTTTTTATTTGTTAGATTAGACTTAGAATTGAAGGATCATGAGGGAAGCACAGCTCTGTGGCTTGCAGTTCAGTATATCAAAGTGTCTTCTGACCTGTCCATAAACCCTTTTGACGATGTCCCTGTTGTAAATGGAACCTCCTTTGATGACAATAGCTTTGCAGCAAGACTAATCCAGCGAGGCAGCAATACAGATGCACCTGACACAGTAACAGGTAAAACAGAGGTTTGTATTCATATTTAGGCAAAAGGTTTGCATGACAAGGTCACAAACGTAGAAATTTGGCATAAAAGCACATTTAATAAGAACATAATGACCCCATTGGGTCAGACCAAAGGTCCATCCTATCGTCTGACAGTGGCTAGTGCCAGGTGCCCCAGAGGAAATGAACAGAACGGGTGATCATCATGTGGTTCATCCAGTTGGTGATTCCCAGTTTCTGGCAAACCAGAGGCTAGGGACACCATTCCTGGTTAATAGCCATTGATGGACCTAGCCTACATGAATTCATCTGTCATCTTGCTTCAAGGTAAGGTGGGTGGGTGTGGTGATGGTTTTTTGTTCTACTGAGGTCTGAACTGCCACTGGCCCTATTTTTGTTACCTTAACAGGATAGAATTGGTCCAAAATCACTGTGCCTTCCAAGTCTATCCTCCTAATGACTCTGAACCTTACTATATATTGTCTAGCATTCTGACTCATAGCTGCACATATAAGCTAAAATAACTTAAAACATAAATGGCTAAATGAACTCCTTTCAAAATTATGTATACTCTCCCTGATGAGAATTACAGATGCTGTCACAGGGGGTGGAGGAGACTTCTAGAATGGGTGGAAAATCCTGAGACTTTCTGTGAAGTCAGAAATATTCCATGCTGTTCAAGTCCTGGAGTTGTCCTCCCTTCCTTTCCAAAATGTGTGGCTTATTCTGTGGTGATATGAAATGTAATGTTGAAGGAGCTGATCAGACATGCCTAGCATTCAATAAGCAGCATCTCTGCTACTGGTCTTTCGAGTTCTAAATCTCTTGGGGAAGGATACTAGATGTTTTCAAATTATAACTTTAAATCGGTGGATAGTACTTTAACTCTGCATGCATTTTCATATTGCCTTTTAGGAAATTGCTTATTGCAGAGAGCAGCTGGAGCAGAAAATGAGGCAGCTGCTCTCTTCCTGGCAACCCATGGGGCAAAAGTGAACCATAGAAACAAATGGGTAAGAAGTTAGGGTTGTTTTATATTGCGATAAACAGAATCCAGGTGTAACTGACCCCACCAAACCCGCTTTTTTCCCCGCCCATTGATGAAAATCTCTAATGCTAGAGTGGTGGTGACCATATTATGGTGAACAGACAATTGTTCTCTGTTCCCATGGCATTACATCCTGCAGTGATGTGTTAACACTTCTCTCCCAATGATGCCTGTCATCAGTCCATGTTTAGAAATGCTGATGCTGAAATTCAGTTAAAAATAGGCTAGGTGAGCATAGTGTTTACTAGTACACAATAAACAAAAACAGTCTTGGAGGCTGCTATACACCACTCTAATGGGGGGCTTCCTGTTTTTAGCTGTTTTCGGAACGCCTAAACTTTTAATTTCTGTTAAAGGGAGAAACTCCATTGCATACATCTTGTCGGCATGGCCTATCAAACCTTACGGCAGAGCTTCTGCAACAAGGAGCCAATCCTAATATCCAGACTGAAGAAGCAGTGCCTAGTCAGAAGGATGCATCCTCACCACCTGCATCAGAGAATGTGTATCTGCAAACTCCCCTTCATATGGCTATAGCATATAACCACCCTGATGTGGTATCAGTCATACTGGAGCAAAAAGGTAGGCTTTTTTGTTCAAGCTGTATCACTAGTACTGGATGGCGTGATTACACAACTTTCATACCATGGCAAGCTATGTATCGTATGAGTCTTATCGGTCTCCCATAGGCTGAGTTATATTTAGATTTACTCTTTTCCAAGAGTAACTTCTCAGTTGCTTGTTTAGCACAAGCTGAGACTCTGGAACATTTTTCTAGTTCTGCATTCTTCCATCATTTAATCCAGTCCCCTGATGTGTAAAGGCAGTGCCAGTATAGATCTGTAGTCTTGGAGGCTGGACTTAGAATGGGGGAGGCACAAGACACTCACACAAATCCTAACTCCTTCAGTTTCTATCTAGCCCTGTGTTTCAGACTGACAATAGAAAATTGTAAACTCTTGTCACGAAGGAAAAAATATTCAGTTCAGGTGGATGGCAGGACTCAAGACTAGGATCTTTGTAACCACTTATCCATTCGCTGTCCTTATGTCTAGATGTCTAATTGCAGCAAATACATGATATTTCTGCTCTTCCTTGGGAGGCAGGACTTGATTAAAATCCTGGAAAGTTATTGACGTGTGTATAATATGTATGTAAAAAATTTTTTTTATATATTATTGGTGAAGGCTGTCTAGCGTTGAGCCGTGCCAACAAATTTCCCTTAAACATCCTAAGAGCTACATAAAGTGGGGAAAATTTTTGTAATGCTTCCAAAAAGTGACATGGTCATTTGGGTCAATTGAAATCCAAGTATAATAAACAGGTTTTGAGATTGCATTTTCAAGCTAACATTGATGCTTAGAAATACAGGAACACTTGTTTAACATTTGGTTAATTCTATGGTGTTGTCTTTCAGCTAATGCCCTTCATGCTACCAACAACTTGCAAATCATTCCTGACTTCAGTCTCAAGGACTCCAGAGACCAGACCGTATTGGGACTAGCATTATGGACTGGTAAGGGTTTATAAATTCTTAGTCTGTGTAGGGAAAATAGTTGTGAAAGACTTAGTGTGCATCCTACACACAAGTCAGGAGGGGAACCATATTGAACATCACTTTTTTTCTGTTTATGGAACTACTGTATAGTCAAGGCTCTCTGTGTTTTTGTTTAAAATTAAAAGTGGGTAAAAAGGTTCAAAACATTTCAGTTTTCTGAGTATGTATCAGGGTTAACATTGGGACAAGAAGACAGAAAAAACAAATAGAGAACTAAGAGCTGAAAGTAAAAGCAGTTTAGTGCCTCGGTTTAATTCTTGAACTGATCATTAACCGTATGTGTACACATGCATGGATATCTTGCACTACACTGCCTTTTATGTAACAGACAGCCTTGCATTTACACTTACGCTAACCTAATTTATTAAGGGGAATAAACCTATTGGGTTTTCTTAAAATAAGAAGTATGGTCATTTACTTGAGTGGCCCAAAATTTGGGTGAAAAATCAGTAACATTACTGTCCAACTCCGGCTTCAGAGACTTAAAGTATGTCCTTCAGGTTTTTTAGAAACCTTGTTAAACTAGAGGAAATAAAATCTTAATTAATCAGGGGGACTAATGGAAATTCACTGTAGTTCTCTGAACTTTGCACCATGGAACACTTAGGGTTCAGTTTTTTTTTTTATAGCCACTTTTTTAAAGCCTTGTATCTACTTTGTGACAGATTTGTCTTTTGGATTGCTTAATACACTGAGAATAATGAGCCAGCAGATGGAAAGACTATATAGTGTTCTACATGTAAAAGGAAAATTTACCCTTTCCTCAATCTAGGGGTGGGGATATGTTCCCTTCCCTATTTCTCCAAAGTTACTTTCCACTTAAATGACTCAGACAAGTCATAACTCCTTGCTCTGACACTTGTATCTAGCCATCACTTCGTTTGTGTGGCCTCCATGTACTGTAGGATCGCTTTCTGGCTGTGTAAAGTGAGATCTGAACTTTATGAAAGACAAGCCAGTATACTTAATTTTCCTTGCAGTCAGACATTTTGGTACACAGCTACTTCAGATCCATGTAATAGCTGGGAGATTTATGCATTCTATTGTCCTATTTTGGATCAGTTTAATTATCTTAAAAGCAAAAGGGTGATTGAATCTTATGGCTATGTATCTTTATTCTAGCTTGGCATTTTTAAGTGCAGTTCTGGAACTATGGCAATGCGATAGGTTAGGCACCTAAATACTATAGAGATGGACACTTAGGATTAGATGAGTGCCAAAGACGAAATGTCAGTGAGATGTAAAGCTGGTGCACTAATGTGTTTGTTAGCCAAATTCAAATCCTGTCTTCAGTTAGAAGAGGAAAAACAGTGGTCTCATTCTAGCTAGATTTTTATGCACAACACAAATCCATTGCAGTTCAGCAGTTGTCACACTGATCAGATGAGGCCTAGCATTAGACTAGCCATGGTGATGATGGTCAAGTTAAAGAAGTATCGTCAGAGCAATGCTGGAAGCCACTGGGCTATGCCTGGCTCCAAGTGTTCTAATCTTAATGAATACTAAATCCACTTTCCATTTAAGACTGACAAACAACCTTAAACAGGGGCATTAGCAGTGTGGCTGGTGGAAAAAATTAACCACCGCACCTACTTGTGAAGATAATTGTACTAATGTTAAAATTAGCTAGTGATGGTTTACAGGTAGAGACTGAGATTTTTACCTATTGCTTTATATCAAAATGTATTTAAAGATCGTTTCTTCAATTTGAAGCAACTTGAAAGTTTTAGGTTAATTTTTTCAGTATATTAAAAACGGAAAGGCTTTGATAGTAATGTCTTCATGAGTAAAACTTTACAGAGGATCTTTATTGTAACTCCGTTTCTGAAGAGATAAATATTAACAAGTTGTCACTTCGCAGGCATGCACACCATAGCAGCTCAGCTACTTGGGTCTGGTGCATCCATCAATGACACCATGTCAGATGGACAGACTCTGTTACATATGGCAATACAGAGACAGGATAGCAAGAGTGCTCTCTTCTTGCTGGAACATCAAGCAGATATAAATGTCAGGTAAGTGTGTGTGGTTTTTGTGTGTGGTGGGATGTGTATCAGTTGCTGTAGCTCTGAATTGGAAGAATACATAGGAAAAGTGGTTGACTTAAACTGCCTCTAAATGAACAGCTCAAGAGTTAAAAAGTGCCTAATTCTTGATCTCAAATCAAAGATATTGGGAGGGATATAACTTGTCCCAAAATGAGTTTAATTATGGTTGATGGACCACCTACAAAGTTGGTAACACACATACTATCTTCTATCCATGTCAGATTTCCTACAGATAGCAAAGGGAGGCTTGCCCAAAAATCAAGGGTTAGAACATGGCCCTAGCAGTAACTCAACTTTTTAGTTACTATTGGTGTTTGTATTCTGAATCACTCAGCGTAGTGGTATGGGGAGGGAATGACATGAAATTCTTTCTGTGCTAGATCTGCTCTCTTTTGAAACTTGTCTTTTACACCCCAGTAAAAGGAATGGAAGCACCTCAGGTCTTTAGAGCTGCTGTTGTCTGCAGACTCAAAGATAGCTTCGCATTGGTTTACACTTGATTCATCCTTTGAAGGCATTCTTCCAAATATTATGTCTAGAAACATAAAATTAAATGTAATAACACTTCATAGGTGGGAGCCAATCAATAGGCTGAGTGACACCATTGGACTAATGCCAAACCTCCCTGTCGTAGTCCATTGCCTCTAATTCACCTTTGCTCTGAAGTAGTGGTTCATTATGGATGACTTCATGCTCCTCCCTGGCAGTAACTGCCCTAAAAAGCCATCTTTGGTTTCAACAGATGTTACCTAATTGCACCGGAAACAGACATGCTGAACCGCATCTTGATGCTGTCCATTAATACAGCAGCTTTAACCTTATGGCAGTGTTAACTGTTGGAGGAAAAATAGAAACAAAAAGACACATTAAGCTTGTGGCTAGTGACTAAATGTGGTGACATGCCCGTCCGTGTCTTATATGAGACACTCTTTCTAACCAAGGAGTTTAAAACCCAAGTATATGAATCAAGAGCTGATACTGATTGGTCTGCCAATAGATCACTGCAACAGAAGCTCTCTTTTTAATGAGGTGACAACAATAGACCTTATACAGCAACTGTACATATTACAGAACTCAGGATGGAGAGACTGCTCTTCAGCTAGCTATAAAAAACCAGCTTCCGCTTGTGGTTGATGCTATTTGTACCAGAGGGGCAGACATGTCCGTGCCAGATGAGAAAGGGAATCCTCCGCTATGGCTTGCCCTGGAAAATAATTTGGAAGATATTGCATCGACTCTGGTAAGACTAGCATTTTCACTGTACCCTTCAATTTTTTAGTTTGTCAGATTTTGTGGTTCACTAATAATCAAATGCTATGGAGAAGCCAAATTAATTTCTAGTACGCTAATGATGTAGGAATCAATAGCAACATGGGCTTCTGTAGCATTGTCAAATCTGGTACCAGTCTACCATATCCAAAGTGGGCTTTTAAACTTTTTTTGGAAGACTTCTTTAAACTCTTGTGTGGTGGTTTTTTTTTTTTTTTTTTTTTTTTTCCTAATGAAAACTTAAATGCTCCCCGCCAACACACACTTCCCAGTGCAGTTTTTAAACTTTCATGACTCTTGAATCTCTATCATCCTTTACCCTCCCTAGTGGTTTTTTTAGGTTCCTTGAGAACTTGTTGGAAAATGTAAAGAACCAACAAAAATATAGTATTGTGGCAGGAATTAAGTATTTGCTGGACCACATGCTAATTTTTCTGTATGGGATCTAGTCTGTAAAGCTATACTAAAGCTTATATGTACCCTCCATGTAACTCTTACTGCTGAATTTGGTTTTTAACACACTTGGTGTCTTTTATAAAGCTTACAGGCTTCAACTTTTGTCTGGGGGGGAGGGGGAAAAAAAAAAACTCATGCAGCCATTAGGTGATCCAGCAATGCTCTTACTACTATTGGGTCCTCTTTGTTGGAGACATGAGGGTATTTCAGTGGTTACTTCCGCAGGGGACCCCGTAAATAGAAAAAGGGGGGGAACTGTCAGTAACTCTAAATCAGAGGGGTTTTTTTTTTTTTTAAAAAAAGCTGACAAGTTGAAATTTTGGCTTCATAACTGTTCTCCATAAGAGTGCTTCTTTTTAAGCCTAGGATTTTTGTGTGGGACCAATACATACATACTATATTAAGATGGGAAGACTAACTTTCAAATAAGTAAATACTTAGCTATTACTGTAGAGAATGACCTAAACATAAGGCATATGATGAAATGGCAGTGAGTATTAGTTAATATATCATGGTGGAAGGGAGGTGTTTCATTGCTGCTCTTTTAAAAATAAAAAATAGCCAAGTGAATGTATAACTGAGATGCAGGCATCTTGGCTTATTGTGCTTCATTCTTAATTCAGGTAAGACATGGCTGTGATGCAACTTGCTGGGGTCCAGGACCAGGTGGATGTTTACAGACACTTCTGCACAGATCTATTGATGAAAACAGTGAACAAATAGCATGCTTCCTTATTCGCAGGTCAGATATGAGTCTGTTTTACAAAGTGGTGTAGCCATGTTGGTCCCGGGATTTTAGACCAAGTGGGTGAGGCAGTATTTTTTATTGGACCAACTTCTGTTGGTGAGACAGACAAGTTTTTTGAGCTACCCAGAGTTCTTCAGGTTGGTGTAGCTCAGAAGTGTCTCGGTCTGTGTCTTTCTTCTTCCCTCCCCCCCCACCCCCAACAGAAGTTAATCCAATAAAAGATTCTCACTCATCTTATTGCACTGCAAAGGAAACTTTTTTTTAAAATGTTTGTGCACCACATCTTCCTTGTTTAGAACCTTCAGACAGCACTGTCCATCATACTGAAGGGTGGTGCTGTCTTCAGCATTAACCAACACATCAGTTTGGTAACTTTTTAATGTACTCCAGAAAGACGCTTTTAACACCTGCAAACAAAGCATAGGTGTACCAGCAGAGGGTAAATGTACATCTTTCTTCTGTTTCGTACTAACAGTGGGTATGCACCCTTCATTAATCTTAATGGATTGATCATTCTCATTAAACTCAGTCTTTTTTTTTTTTTTTTTTTTTTAATTAGTTTTTACTCTTTAGTGTGGAACAGGCTTCATTTATGAAGCACTGACAAAAGCGACCAGGTGCACACTACATGGGAGCTCACACAGTGCTGTTTTGAAATGTCAGTTACGCTATTTAAGCGACTTCAGTTTCCTTCAGTAGTCTAACAATGAAAAGTTTCACACTTTTGTAGTAAAAGTGCTTTTCCCCAAGATGCATGTTAATGTGTAAATTCTCACTAGTGTTAACGATGCTACTGTAACAGGTGAGGGTAAAATGAACTCTTGCAAGAGGTTTAACACATTCACAATAGCTGCTAGTGAAGGTCTTGTAAGGAAAGAGCTTTCCATATTGGTTCGGAGCTGTTAGTATCAGTTCATCCATGGAAATATGATATGTTGCTGCTTTCCTTTTAGTGGTTGTGATGTAAATAGTCCTAGACAGCCAGGTGCTAATGGAGAAGGAGAAGAGGAAGCTCGTGATGGACAGACACCTCTGCATTTGGCAGCTTGCTGGGGGCTGGAAGAGGTGGTACAGTGCCTTCTAGAGTTTGGTGCCAATGTAAATGCACAGGTATGTAGAAATATATGTAGGTTTTCTTTTTAAAAAAGTAAAGACACTCTTGTAAACCATCTCTTTTCAGTTTCCTTGCCGCTTTTGATTTATCATGGGAATCTTTTTGTCACTATTTTGGTGTCAATATGTTGCGTCTTTAAAATAGACTATTCAGTGCTCTCCCTTCCTACCCACACATTTTTGGAAGGTTTTTTGTCTGATTGGACTGGGGAGATCTACTCAACTGCTGTCATACATGTGTACAACTTCATAATAGAGATGGTTTCCAAATGGTAGCTATGTTAGTCTTCATCATCAAAAAGAGCTATGAGTACTTGTGGCACCTTAGAGACTAACGTTTATTTGGGCATAAGCTTTCGTGGGCTAAAACCCACTTCATGCATCCAATGAAGTGGGTTTTAGCCTACGAAAGCTTATGCCCAAATAAACGTTAGTCTCTAAGGTGCCACAATTACTCATAGCTCTTTTTGATGAGAGAGGTTTATCGCTTTCCATATATTATTTCCTCTGGATTCTAGAAAGTGAACTTTCAAAATAATAAAAACAATTAAGAATTCTAATAAAACCCTGAACTTAGGGTGCATCCATGCCCCAAAGGTCCTGCCTGACTATCCAAAATGTTCTGTTTGACTAGATGTATGACATTGGTTTGTTAGAACTGCAATCCCATATGTAACTACATGTACATAGGAAATGATTCATATGATCCATTCCAAAACTTCCACCAATCTGAAAACAAATCTTAGCATAGTCTGCATGTCAGGTAATCCAGAAAGTATCTTCGTTTATGTTGCATCAATTAAGACACTTTTAGATCAGATTCTTAGTGTTTGCTTGATCCATGGAATTTCCTGGTATGTTCAGTGCTTATTTCTCCTCTAGAAACAAGTCCTAAATGCCTCAATAGCTACTGTTTTCATCTACTCTATTTGTGTTAACTAACACCTGTAAGTAAATATACCAATGTGCTTGCATGATGCAGGAAGTGCAAAGAAACCATTTTTTAACTTGAAATAGGCAGGTGGGAGGTATAGGGGAGGGGAATGTTCAAGTAGTCCATAGCTGAAATAGTAAGTCTTACTGATATTTCCTTGAGGGTTTCTTCAGTGGGCACATTGTGGACCCAACTGCTAAATACTCATGAATCCAACAATATGTGGCTCTTAAGGGACAGGGAGAAGCAGTATTTGAGAATGTGAATCTGCTTGTTTGAACAGGTAGCCCAGATTATTAAAGTCCATTTCCCAAGGACGAAGCCAATCTGTGTTACTGTTAAAATAACAGAGGCTTTAACGGTTTTTCTTAAATAATTTAGTACCTTTAAATCCCCCCCCCCCCCCAATCGGACTATATATCCCACACTTGCTGTACTACTTCTGTCTGTTTTAGAGACGAGAGGAAGCTTCTGCCTATTGCTATAGTTCTGATATGCAATGTGAACTTCGTGGTCTCTATTTGTAGGATGCAGAGGGAAGAACTCCAATCCATGTTGCTATTAGCAACCAGCATAATGTCATCATTCAGCTGATGATTTCACATCCAGAAATCCGATTGAATATGCGTGACCGGCAGGGCATGACTCCATTTGCATGTGCTATGACCTACAAGAATAACAAAGCCGCAGAGGCAATCCTGAAGCGGGAGGCAGGAGCTGCTGAACAGGTAAGGTGGGGATATGATCTGCGTATTGGGTTCTTTGACTAGATGCACAGGTGTGTTAGTAACCTATGCCCTGCAGAGATTATGCTTTATTTTGCTCTTAGCTAATTTATTCCAGATATTAATCCAGTGTGGCATGAAACCAAGGCCTCCTAGAAACCAAAGGCTACCTGTGTTGAAGTGGTGTGCTGAGCCTTGGCGTCCTCATTGTTCTATATAGTGTCTTGTCAGTTCCTATAGCCATGTTATCTCCACATCACGCTCAGCATAAATTGAAGGGTGAGCCCAGGCAGACTTTATTTAGTAGTAATAATAAAATTTAAAAAAGCCAGGAGAAGCAGCGTGCCAATAACTTGGTAGTGAAATAAAACTTGTTTCAAGCTGTCTTGTTACAGACTTCTACTGAAGTAAAAGGCTAGAACAGTGTTATAAATTCTTAATTTTAAGTTAACTCTTTTGTGGGTTAAGTACTGGCATTTGGACAGCTTGTTCTGAAGCAGGAAAACACCACTCTTAGTTGTGACTTAGCAATGCAATGTAAAACTGTGGAACCTTCACCTGTATTGTCAGGCTTTTTGGTGGAAATTTCGGACATCTGTTCAGCAGTCTTCTCCTCCTACCTGGTGTAAGTTAACTACCTATTGAGTATTTTGGGTGCATAGTTAAATCCGTTACCTGCACTATCTAAAAACCTTATTTTCCGTGAAGTATAATATAATCCTAAAAATCTGTGGTGCACTACTTAATGCTGCCTTTAAGGCACATGTGAACAGTGCCATGCACTCACTGGTTTCCCCCCCACCACCTCACCAAGTATAATCATGTGAGCACATCTTGCATTAGTGTGTTGGGATTGTATGTTGCCTTCCCTTGCACTAACTGTTATACTCATGTAAATACATTTAACCAAAATAATGTGTTCCACAAATAACAGAACTGTTAACCTGTTTTGCCTATTTAATTAAAATATTCTCCAACCTGCAATTAGACCTAGAAATTCCTAACAAGATAGGAGATGTAGAGAGATACAAAAATCAAAAACAATACAAGCTTGTAAAATACTGGGTTGAAAATGGAGGACCTCTTTAAGAGCTTAGCAAATGCTTTCAACCATATTTCATGGCAACTTAGAATCAGTTGCAGGGAATTGATGCTATCCAGTGGGTGGTCTCCATCTCTAACATCTGGTTTTACAGTGAAAGAATGAGAATGGGCTCTCTGCTTGCAGATAATGACTGAGATGAGGGCAGCAGGTATCTCTTGTTTGTATTGTAGCATGTAGGAGCCTTGGTGTACAAGTTTGTACAGAACATCGTCAGTCCCTTTTCTCCAAGGAGCTTAGTCTAAATACAAGACCAGAGAAAACGTGTGGATATAGACAGACACAAGGAAACAATGGGGCATTATTGGTCAGCATGATGGGCAGATGTCTCAGTGCACCAGCAGCCTAAAAGATTGTCGAGTTTGTGGGCAGCACAGCTAAGTCGTCTTTAAGGAGCGTTGTGAAGGATAAGGAGTTTTGCAAATATTTAAAGGAAGCTCCAGCATGGGAGAAAACAATTCTTATTTGGAAGCTTAACAGGTGGGTGATGGAGGCTGGCATCATTGGCCATTTCAGGGAGAGGTTGACCTTTTTTATACTGAATGAGAGATGGTAGGCTCTGAAGGGCCTCATAGGTGAAAACAAGTAGCTGATGTTTTGTATGATTGAAGGGGAACTGGTAGAGGGGGTGCACAGGGAAGGGTGATGTGGTCAAAGTGACAGGGTAGGAAAATGATCTTTGCAGTAGCATTCTGAAAGGATGAGAGTGGGGCAAGATTGCATTTCTCAAAGCTAGAGAAAAAGATGATTCAATAATTGAGACCTTGTGCCTTGGAGCATATGTCTAGATAAACAGAGCTCCAGTGATCATCCAACAATAGACTTGATCTGTCTTGCTCTTCAGAAATGCCTTTATGTAAGGCTTCACTGTATGCACATGTTCTCTCTTACTGCCTCAGGTGGATAACAAAGGTCGGAACTTCCTCCACATAGCTGTTCAGAACTCTGATATCGAGAGTGTGCTCTTCCTGATCAGTGTCCAAGCTAATGTGAATTCTAGAGTCCAGGATGCTTCTAAGCTAACACCTTTACATCTAGCTGTACAAGCGGGCTCAGAAATTATTGTGCGCAATCTGGTACGTACTGGAGAAGATTCTAATGAATTTGAACTTAATGTACTTGATTTTTCTTTAAGTGTTTCAATACCAATTATAAACCTTTCTAAAATAGCTCAACAGTCACCTAGAGTCTACAGCATTAAACTGGGAGTTGAGAGCGATCTGTCATAGTACCAAGTCTTGGCCTAATTTGATATGACCACTTAATATTTGCCTCAGTTCATCTCTGTATAATAGGGATATTTGCCTCACATCTAGAGGTGGTGTGAGAACTAATTGGAAAGCATTTATGTAATGCATTGAAGTGGAAATGATCTAGTGTACTGGCTGCTAATATTCTCAAAGGAGACCTCTTAGGGATCTCTTCATTCTCATGTCTCCCATCAGCTTCTTGCAGGTGCAAAGGTGAACGAGCTGACTAAGCACCGCCAGACTGCTCTCCACCTAGCTGCTCAGCAGGACCTGCCCACAATTTGCTCTGTCCTTCTAGAGAATGGAGTGGACTTTGCAGCTGTGGATGAAAATGGAAATAATGGTAAATGTATCTACTTCTAAACTTTTGCAAATATTTGCAGTTTAGCAATCCAGCTCTTGGTATCCCCTGGTTTGGGAGCTGGCTGCTGGGTGGATTGCAATTTCTTCAAGGGTATGAAAGGACCAGGGTAAGTCATAGAAATCTAACTTAAAAAGTGTGTGTGTGGGGGGGGGGGGGGGAAGAGATGTGACTTTGCCAGGCTTCCTAATGACTCTGGGATGTCAGGAATGCCACTTGAACCTTGGATTTCTCTTTCCCCATCCCCAGCTCTTCATCTGGCAGTAATGCATGGTCGTCTAAACAATATCCGTATCCTCCTGACAGAATGTAATGTGGATGCTGAAGCCTTTAATCTTCGGTAAATACTGCTGTTACATATTATTCTGCATGAACACAGACTTTATTAGATCATAAGCAACTTTAAAAAATGTGTGCATATAAATACAACTGCATCAAAACTTTTTTCAGTTCTGTAGATTAACTTAAAAGTTGACAATTGATGCACTTTCAAGGTGCACAAAGCAATAAATGTTCAAAATCACTTCATTCAAACACCTCTTAGCAATTTCAGTATCTTTTCTCAGCATGAATTAAGCACTGAACTCTAAATCACTAATTCAAGAAAACAATGAACTTTAATTACCCATGATGTGCTTTAAAACTGGCTGCCACACTGCTTTATGGACAAGTCAGTCTGAAGCTGACTGATCAATAATAAGAGTATAAATGCATCTTGGTCTGCATAACATATAGATTTGTTGTAATATCTGTGTATCTTGTGTTGTCAGAGGTCAGTCACCAATGCACATTCTGGGACATTATGGGAAAGATAATGCAGCAGCCATCTGTGAGCTCTTCTTAGAATGTATGCCAGAATATCCTCTAGACAAACCTGATGCTGAAGGAAACACAGGTAACCAGAATATAGTATTTCTTGAATCTGAATGTTGCTGTTTTAAAAAATACTGTGCAATTGATGTGAACTGAGGAAAGCATGACTAGTTGGCATTATACTTTGTAAAACTGAGATGCACATATTCAATTAATAAATTTAAATCTATTACTAATTTGTAAGACCAGATTAAAAGTTGTCACAGTTCCAAGATAACGGCACCTGTGATCTCTTTATGGGCTCTTAGAGTTTGCCTCCCTTACACTCCGGACCTCTAGCCATCAGGACCTCCTCTCTCCAGAGAGAGTTAGGCTGCAAACTCCTGCACTTCATTAATTTATCCTCAAGATAATGCTGAACTGAAGTCAGACCTGATGAGATAATGACAGGACTAACCAGTGATCACCCTGGTTTCGTAAAGTGAAATACTATTTATTGTTTGTAAAGATGCTTGTTTTTCTCTGAATAAACAGCAGGCCTAGCTTATCAGCCAGTTACCCATCATCTTCCTAGGGATTCTGATAGGATTAAAGTAGTGCAAGGTCTGTCTCTTGGTCATAGTTCTATGTCAGTTCTTGGATCCAGTGTATGTGACTTCTCTACGTCAGAGTAGTCGCTTCCATACATTTGTCAATTCTTTGCTTGCCACGCCTCTTGAACCAGGTAAAAGTAGTCTGTCCAATTTCCCACAAGGGTTGAGACCTTTTTTCTCCAGAGTTACCTGCCTAGGGATTTGCACTACTTATTCATAGTGACTTCAGCTCCTGCAGGAATCCCTGTATCTTGCCCATTGAGTTAGGAATACAATCACTAGCCCATATAACACTTGTAAAGTTGACGCAGTAGTCCTTGAATATTCCACGTGTCCATACCATCTGTCGTACAAGTATCTCCATGTGTTATATCTGTGAGTGTGGGAAAATTAGTCTGCCCCAGTAGGGAAATGTCTGCCTTTGCTTTTCAGTGCTTCTCTTGGCCTATATGAAGGGAAATGCTAACTTGTGCCGTGCTATAGTGAGAGCTGGGGCTCGTCTTGGGGTTAACAATAACCAAGGAGTCAATATCTTCAACTACCAAGTTGCTACAAAACAGCTTCTCTTTAGACTTTTGGGTAAGTACATTTAACACTCAAGTTTAAAAAAAAAAAAAAAAAAAAAAAAAAAAAAAAAAGCCTAGGCTTTTTTATCAGTGAGACCTGCTTAGTCAGACCACTAATTTAGGGTCCCAACTTTGAGGGGGGCTGGGCTCCCACAAATTCCACCCCGTTCACCAAGAGTTGCAAGCGCTCATACCTTTGCCTGACCTTTTCAGTGGATCTGTGCTTAACTTCAGGCACTTGAGCTTAAACTCTGGCCATAACTCTTAAAACTGTCCCCCTTTAAAAAAGAGGAAGGTAATCTACTAACATCACATTGGTTTTCAAAGTGAAACATTTGTTAAATATACCCCTTGACCACTTGCTGTGTGCTCTTTGCACGTGTCTTGGACAATGAGAACACCTTTCTGGTACTCATTTAATGTTGCACTTTAATTGCAAACATTTGCAAGAGAATCCAGCTTCCATTGACTTAATACTTTAGAAAATTCTACTAAACTGTCTGAACTTTGGCACTAAAAACAGTTTTATTAAGGTTGGTGGGCACTTGTTCAGCTGTTTGAATCTGTGATAGCAGCGATCTAAGCTCTGAAAACAGGGGCAAGGCGACCATTCTAAATATAGTCCATAAAAATGTTTTTGAGCTATGAAGGGGAGAGACTTGTTTCAAGAGACATACACCCTTGAAGAACCTGTATCTCCACTTCCTTACAGATATGCTGTCAAAAGAACCTCCCTGGTGTGATGGCTCCAACTGCTATGAATGTACTGCCAAGTTTGGAGTCACAACAAGGAAGCATCATTGGTAACTTAATTTATTAAACATTACTCTCCCCCAATGACTAATTTTCAGAATATAGCTGGCTTGGTTTAAGTTGCCTTGGAAGAATTAATCTTCTCTAGAGGTATAAAATGCATGTGGATAAATGAGTACTTGATCTGTCTGAATTAAAGCCCTCTTCCATATCCTACTTCAATTGCTAGGGAGAAGAGGGTTTTTTTTTTTTGTTTCCCCCCCCCCCCCCCCCCCAGAGCCCCATGGCTACCATCTGAATGACTGGCTGTTGGGCAGTAAGCTGCCTGCAGTTGCATGTAAGGAAGGCGGTTGACTGTCAAGGGAACTCCTTTTTCATCAGGGGTGAGAAGCCACTTGCAGTGTTGAGAGCTGGGGTGTTGGAGAGGGAAACCTGCTGTAAGCTGTGTAGTTGTAGCCATGGTGGTCCCAAGATATGAGACACCAGGTGGGTGAGGAATATCTTTTACTGGACCAACTTCTTGTCCCTCACCAACAGAGGTTGGGCCAATAAAAGAGATGACCTCACCTACCCTGTCTTGGGAAACTGCTGTCGGTTATAGTGGGGCTCCCGAGCTGTAGCCGAGAAGGAAAGCCACAGGGACTCTGAAAGCAGTCTGACCGTCTATTGACTTTTGGGCCATACACGCTTTTGTAGAACTTCAGAGTTACGAACTTGTCCATCAGCCCTACACCTCATTTGGAACCGGAAGTACACCATCAAGAAGCAGCAGAGACGGGGGGGGGGGGAGAAGCAAATGCAGTACAGTACTATGAAATGTAAACTATTAAAAAAAGCAGCATTTTTCTTGTAAATGTTTGAAAGAACAGCCATAATGTTTTGTTCAGAGTTATGAACATTTCAGTTACAACCTCCTTTCTCGAGGTGTTTGTAAGTCTGAGGTTCTACTGTATCTGAAAAGTGCTTCAAATGCAGGTGTTCCTAGCAGGAGTCTACCACAGTTTTTTTGCCCTATGTGGCCATAGATGCTTTTTCTGAACTAATCTGCAAAGCTGATGTAGCCTGCTCTTGGCTAATATTTCTCATTGGGTTCAAAGTGAAGGCTTCTATCCCACACTCATCTGGGAAGCTGTAGTAGAAACCTAATTGTAATCCAGGCTTGAATATGTTGGCTACTATTAGGCTTTTCAGTAGGGACTGATGAGACATACAGCCAAGGTGCATGCAAGGGACAAACATCACCTAGATGGGGAGATAAAGTTATTTAACTGCTGTAGCTCCCTTGGTGGGACTAGCAAAACAGCTTCCAGTGTTTTAAGGCTCAATATCTGAGATAATCTGAGGAATTAGTAACACCCTAAGGCCTTGGCTACACTTACCCGGTAGTTCGGCGGCGAGCGATCGAACTTCTGGGTTCGACTTATCGCGTCCAGACTAGACGCGATAAGTCGAACCCGGAAGTGCTTGCCGTCGACTGCGGTACTCCAGCTCGGCGAGAGGAGTACTGCGGAGTCGATGGGGGAGCCTGCCCGCCGAGTGTGGACCAAGGTAAGTTCGAACTAAGGTACTTCGAACTTCAGCTACGTTATTCACGTAGCTGAAGTTCCGTACCTTAGTTCGAATTAGGGGGTTAGTGTAGACCTGGCCTAAGACTCCATAAATGAGTGTATGTCTTTGCTACCCGCTGTACCGGGATGGATATATCGAGTCTTGTTAAGATGCGATATATCGATCACCGAACGCACTCACTGTCGACTCTGGAATTCCACCAGAGCGAGCGAGGGTAGCGCAGTCGACGGGGGAGCCACTGCCATCAATCCTGCACCGTGTGGACCCCAGGAAATTCGATCCAAGATACTTTGACTTCAGCTACGCTATTCGCATATCTTGGATCAATTCCCCCTCCCAGTGTAGACCAGCCCTTACTCACTTAGTGTTAGTTAACTCTCCTCAGATTAGGCTGGTGTGTTTCTCTAAGCTAGAACTGATTCTAGTTAGTGTTTGATACAGAAAATGAAATTGGATTCTAGAGCATTATTGGTATGGGAAGAGCTGGAGCTATTAACTGCTCCTATAATAAGTGTTGTCTTAGCAAGAAGATGGCTCCAGTGATTGGTAAAGAACTCTAGTGGAAGCAGTTCTTATTTCTGCCACCAGACACTGGGGTCTCTTATATAAAGGAATCAGCCACTTACAAAAAAAGAGTCATCCTTTACAGTAACCTCTCAAACACTAAAACATTGACCCTTCACTCTCACCAGGGTGTCTGAGCATACAACATGGGCTTCATTGTTTTGAGATTGAGATTATAAACAATTAACTCAGGGGTAGGCAACCTATGGCACATGCGCCAAAGGCGGCACGCGAGCTGATTTTCAGTGGCACTCACACTGCCCAGGTCCTGGCCACTGGACTGGGGGGCTCTGCATTTTAATTTAATTTTAAATGAAGTTCTTAAACATTTTAAAAACGTTACTTTACATACAACAATAGTTTAGTTATATGTTAGACTTATAGAAAGATCTTCTAAAAACGTTAAAATGTATTACTGGCACTCGAAACCTTAAATTAGAGTGAATGAATGAAGACTTGGCACACCACTTCTGAAAGGCTGCTGACCCCTGAACTAACTCATGCTTTTCTCTCCTCCCTCCCTCCCCCCACAGCCGCCACTGTGGACGTCTGCTCTGCCATAGATGCTCAACAAAGGAGATTCCCATCATAAAATTTGACTTAAACAAGCCTGTTCGAGTTTGCAACATCTGCTTTGACGTCTTGACTCTGGGAGGAGTCTCCTAGTATGTTGTGGGAGTAGGGGGATTCTCGGTCAGTGCTCTTCAGACAGCAGCTCTGCTAGCAAGCCCTGTACGCAGGAAAGGGGAGGCCTATACATGTCTTCCTTTGGCAATAGACTGAACTAATTAAGGACCATGTTATGATATATTCCAGTATAAATGATTTTGTATGACTATAAATGTGTTGGGCTGTGATAGACTTCACTGGTAAATGAATTGGAGTGATAAACCTGAATTGAGATAGACCCTTCTAGTTGCCACTGGCATGGGAATTAAAATTGCATTAGCCTGGTGTCCTGTGCTGATAGGAATAACAAACAGGTCTGTGCTTGCCCTGGTGGATTGCATTGAGCTACTCTAAAGTCTTGCCGTTTTCAGGCTATTTAAGAAGAGATGGCACTAAGTTTCAGGGGTAAATAGTAACTTTGCATTGTCTTCAAAGATAAGTGTTCCCTTTCTCCATAGAAGGCTCTTTTTATAAAACTGGATTCTGCTGTGACAGCCATGACCTACTTTGAGTTAAATCTTTAAACAGGGTTTAAAGGGGCATAGCTGAAGAATTGTGGCCTTACAAGAGAGAGCTTTACAATATCTCTGATTATAAAGGACTCAGAATTGCAGTTCCACATATTGATACCTCCTGAGTAAATGTCTCATTAGCTCCAGTATGTTCAAGAGGATTTGCAGGCTCCTTTTAATTGGCAGACATTCTTCATTGCTGCTAGAATGGATGAAGTCCACATTTTTGTTGTACTATTTGCATCAGTGGTCTTTCTGGCTTGAAAACAATTCTTGTGTAACTTAAGTGCTCCAAGAACAGACCTAAGCTTACACTAATTGAAGAAGAAACACTAAAGGAAAACAGATTGGGTAGTTGTACTTGGGGCAAAGGAATACTGGGCTGGAGCTGCAGTTATGAATCCTACGAGATGCTAGTTACTAGTAGCAGTTTTCTTGGATCTAAAGACTATGGTTAATCAGTGCACGACGGAACCAGCAACTCCACTGAGATAAAGCTGCTTCTGCACTTCTAGACTGTCAGAACAGGTCTCCAAATCCAGCAGAATGGCCAGTTATTGGCAGTATTTGGAGGTTCAGTATCAAATGTTAGGCAGTTGGTTGGGGGTTGTAGGAAGGAGTTCTGACTGCACTGTGAAACAGCCTGGTGTCAAACCTTTGCACACTATAATGGCAATGGGGTTTTTTCTGGCCTGGCTGTGGTCCCTCTTAAATATGCTGAACCTATGAAACAATGACACAGGTCCCCCCCACCCCCAAAGTAGCCCATAAATCACTTAGCTGCTAGTAAGCACTTACTCTGGTGAACTGGCTGTTGTATGATAGGCAAAAGTGTCAGTTTAATGTGTACTTGCCTTGTTAGTTTTTTAGCCCTGGGAGATAAATGTAGACCAGACTACATGCAGCATTCCCCATCTCTGCTCCACGAACAAATCAGTTGTGTATATATTTTTTAGTATTCATTAACCACTACTATGTGATACAGTGCGTGCAATAGGGGTGCAGATATTCATAACTTTAATTTCCTGGTCTTCTGGAATAGTGACATGTCCAGTATCTATTGCCTATATATGTAAAATGAGCCGATAAACCAGAGTGCTACTTTTTTTTATATTTCTGTGATTTATAGGATATTTGCTTTATGCTAGGCAAAATTGGGCTTGTGCAGTAAAATAAAGACCTAACACCCATCTAGTGCATTTCAGATGGAATCTTAGTTCACTGATCGGTCTTCCAACATATGTTGGTGCAAAAACTGGAACCCTGAACTTAATAACACTAGAGTGAAATAATGGACCAACTTTGTTTTCATTCTCTATCAGTGCAAATACTGCTGGTTGTTTTTCCAATAAAGGACAAATACTGCCACTTTCTCAAAAGGTGGTATTCTTCTCTAATATAAACAGTGTCTACCTTCAGTATATCTAACTTTGAATATCCACTTGCAGCAGACTTGTTCTGAGACACTTGAGAAGCTGGCATGAATGAGTCTCAAAAGCACTTAATTACAAAGCATGACAGTTTAAATGATCGAAAGAAATCCTGGACAATCTAAGAATAATAATGTATCACTTCTGATTGTTTTAAAATGTCAGTAACTCATCATGGGTTTGCATAAGTTAAATTCCCATTTACCATGTTAAAATTGCAAATGGATAAAGTATCAGTTCAAAGAAATGATTGTCTTGTCAGTTTAACTGGTTGACTAACCACATCCAGTGATCAAGTGTAACTTTTCACATTTGCTTGCTGTCTTTTCCACTTAAAACCTGTCAAGAGGAGGAAAGATGCAGCACTAGAGGATAGGAGTGGTTATTCCAGAGTCATTTGCATAGTGATTCATAAATGGACTTTGTTAAGAAGTTGACAAGACTTGATCTGTCAAGTGCTTTACAGCAATTAGTCTCAAAAGGATTAGAATATTTGACTTGTAGAATTGAGTTATTTGGCCCCTTACCATTATCAATTGGCTTGCTTTTAAAGTCCAGTAAGGCAGATCTGACTTCCAGTTTTACTTCAATTTGGGAAGGCCTCTGGGACATGCTTGGCAGTCTTTACAGTAGATCCAGAGCAGGTTCAGTTTCTCATACTAGCCTACTCTTACATGTTGCAAACTCACTTTCGAGGGGTGGGATAGAAATTAATGATGGCTTTAAAAATGCAACAATCCTAAATCCTCTGGTAAATCCTACCTAGCACTTTTAAAGTACACCAGCATTTGTTTTGAAACTGTCATCTATGCCTCACTGGAATTTAAAGGCAGCTATGAGTATGAATAGCCCTTCCATGTACAACCTGAAATGTGCATCTGAGATTGAATTCAAAGTAACTACATTCTCTTAACAGAAATTTGACAAATTTAAAGTGCCTTTACTGTGTTTTCTTGGCAACTATCTTAGAAATTATTAAACAAATTTGTAAACATTGTTTTCTGCCAGATTTAACCCCCCCCACACAAAAGTTGAGCTATAGGCAGCCCAAACTACCTAGTGTCCCCCATCTTTTACCTCATAACTAAAGACCTAATGTTTACATTTCCCCCCCACACCCCACCCCAGGGTGTGAAGTTTACCACACCTCAGCTTCATTTCCAGTAAACACTATCTACCTGGTGTGCTTTTTTTTCTTCTCACAGCTCTTCGTGTTCGGGTTGGTAGTCATACTCTGTTAAAGGGCACAAATCAAGTGGAAAGCTCTTGAAGATCTCTGGTGGTGGTCAGTACATTTCTAACTTGGCAAACAAATAATGCACTTCCTTTTATGTGGTATTTACGACTGTGACCAAAAAACCCTGCCACCCCTGTCCTTGGATACTCACAACTTAGAAAATGTTAATCAGTCTGCTTGCAGATGTCAAGGGTTGGATGAGCACAAGACTGAACTCCCTTCTTGGCCCTACATGCAGGTTTGTTAGGTTAGGGCTTCAGGCACTTAAGGCTGAATGGGAAAAGTTTGTGGAGTTTGTTCTGTAGCAAAAGAGGAATTCAGTCTCCAGCATGGTCAATCCAGCCCCTTGTCCAAGCACAAAACTCATTCTAATTTACAAGTCTTGGAGGGGGGGAATAACCTATTTCACTCTAGTAAATATGAGAATGTGTTTTGAAATTACTGGTGTTAAAGGTACTAACAAAGCATTACTAATTCACTTGCTAAAAGTTTACAGATGCCTTAAAGACTTCCTGTATGGAGACCAGTGGCTTGTACAACTTGTCACATAGCATATATAAGATTATCTGTATAACAAATGAACATAGGGAGTTTTGTAGACCAAGTGTAGTTTATATTTTGATTCCCCTCAACAGCAATTTGCTGCAGACCTGGCTATTGCAACAAATTTACTGTTGCATGTTTTACCCAAGTGTAAAGGTAAGATCAAACTATAATGTGAAACTTTGTCATCCTTACTGTTTATGAAATAGAAAGTCTTAGAACAATGGCATTTTCTGTTCAGTCCATTCTAAGAATGTATTTTTTGCAATATTCCTACTCTGTAATGAGTCTTGTAACAAACTGAGGATAACTAGATAAAATACATCATGGGCTGTAAACCTTGATACAAAAATACATTTATTGCACCAGTAATGACAAAGTGCATCAAGAGAAGTCTTACACCCTTAGTCAGTTTCCAAGCAAGAAGGAAAATGTTTATTACCAGTAAACCCTGGGAATAAGATTTAATTATATTTCAACTTGCCTTTTGTTTTGTAAATGATTATCTTAACCAAATAGTGATTATTCCAGACATCATGTATTGTAAAATTCTTGTATAATTGCTTAACTAGCATTATTTTGGCAGACTGACTCTTCTGTCCTCCTAATTGACATTAAATTATGCACTCAAACACCTTTCAATAATAGGCTTGGCTGCAGTCATTCCTGTGTAGTCCTGATTTCCTGTACTGCCCAGGTCTGGACCTTCAATCAACTAGTTCTGTTCATGTTTTTCCCAAACCAATTTTTAACTTCAGATGCATTAAATGTAATAGAGTTGAAAGTTAATTGAAAGAAAATAAGCAAAACCATGAGTGCAAAGTCCTGTTATACTTCACAGATGCCTCTTTAAGTGTCATCTAATCCATGCAGCTTTACTTCAAAAAGGGATGCTCCAGCGTAACTGTAAAACCAGCCAAAAGCATTTTGCTAGGATTGTTTGATGCATATGTTTTAATAAATACTTGCTAAAAATCATTGAGATGTTATGAACTTCATTGAACTATACCTTGTTCATGAGCATTGATCCATCTGATTATAGAAGTAATTCCCTGAACTACATGCTAGCCTATAAAATTATTTATTTACAGTGCACCTAGGTACCCCTTGATTTATCATGATGAATTCCCATCATCCTTCCAGGAATGTTAACAGAGCCCTCAGCTATAGAATGCTACAGCCTCCACAGGAGTAACTTATGTTAAGCTAACTTTGTTTGCTGTAGTCCAAGCATGAGGCTATATAATTCGGGTGGGTATATAACTGCACATACTAACCCATCCTTGTTGTAAACAGTGTATGCATAACTGAAGTGAAAGTGCTATTCTTAATACCTCCCTCTTCCCCTCCCCACCCCCAAAAGTGGAAGATATTCAATGACTAATAACTATCTCCATCTAGTGAATTCTTGCTCAGTGTTGGAGTTCTGCCAAATTACAGCAGCTGAGCATTGGTTCCCAAGAGTATAGTGTCACTCCTTACCCATTCAAGAGTGTTCATATTGATGTGAATCTGGCTTTTTTTTTTTTTTTGTATGTATCATGATTAGGTTGCCAACTTTCTAACTGAACACCTTTGCCCTGCCCCTTCTGAGGCCCTGCCCCACTCACTCCATCCCCTCCCTCTGTTGCTCACTCTTCCCCACCCTTGCTCCCCCAGGCTGGGGGAGGGTCCCTTTTCGACCAGGTGTTCTGGTTGAAAACCAGACAACCCAATTCATGATTCAATTTCTAAGTTAGCTATTACTGATTTCATAGTGCACTCAGCTGCTTCAAACCTACAGTAGGATAAAATGTATCAGTCACTAGTTAAAATCTGTTTTAATTGACCAACTCAGCCTTTGGCCACAGTTTTCCCTTGGAGAGCTATTGCATAAGTACTTCTTCATACAATTCCTGTTCTGTGGTGGCACTTAATTAGCTGGTTATTTAATCTCACTCCTGTCTTCAGTTGTCACTAGGATAGAATACTAAGGCTTAGCAATTGATTATTTCTCTTCTAAAAGCAGGAAGGTCTGTACAACTGAGGACTCCTACAGTAATGTGTGGGTTTCAAGGTTTAATCAAGCATTGTCCAGCATTAGTAGTAATTTACTGTTTGCCTTGTTCATTTGGTTGAACAGATTTGTCCTTTAGTTGTACCTTTCGGAAGACTGCTTTAAAGCTAACTATCTCCAGTCCTGCATCTTGTTAGATGCCCCTGGGGGTGGGGCAAAGATGAACATAAATTACTCGCGTGTCAAAAGTAGCTTCCTGCTCCAAACCAACTTTTTTTGGCAATATAATGAAATGTCATAGGCTTACTAGCACCCACTTATACTGCAATGGGGCAATAACCTAGTCCCCCTGGGACCCTGCTGCTGTCAGTTAACCCAGGGAGAGACTTGCAGATTATTGCACCCTATCAGGTTGAGCTGTTTATCTTCTACAAACCACTTCCTTGAGGCTGAAATGAAATCTCAGTACAGCAGTCTGCCATCAGACACCTCACCACAGCTACCATGAAAAGGCAGGTAATGCAAGTAACTTGCTGTTACAGGCTTTTGGACATCCTGTCTCTATTTCAGTTGTCCATCATATAAAGTTCATATTCTGTTGGTCATGGGAGAGAATGAACTACCCCTTATCTAGACTTTACAATCTAAAGTTACCTTTAGTCCCCCAACATTAAGTATCCTTTGTTTGAAATGTGCATCAGATATCTTGTATCACAAATGGCAGAAAATGCAGAAATTCCTTTTTGAAGCATTTTGCCTCTAATTTGGGTTACTATTCTAGGCAAAGTAACAATTATCCTGCTTCAAGGGGACAGGACTATCTTTTCCAACAGTAGATTCCCTGAAAAGGGCAGACATACTTTTATCACTACAAGGACCATGACTATCCCTTGTCATTTGCAGTTGAGTGAGGATTTTGCAGCTTGCTATACTGAAGTCTAATTTGGGCACAAGTTTAAAAATCGCAGGCTGAATTCCATACCCCAGGACACTTCAGATCTGTCCCCTAGTGGAGTTTTGCCCCATAACACAAAGAAGGGAGCTTTAGCTACTTGTTTCCAGTCCTGCAAACTGAAGGTGTATTTAACTTCAGCTTCCCAAAAGAAGCATTGGGAGGTAGGAAGAAGCTTGGAGCGTAGGAGAGAAAAGTATCATGAAACTGGGAGAGGCAACACAACTAGAAAAACAAACTTTAAATGTATAAACCATGACCAGGTTTGTTACTGTACATCATTTAAAGCCAGTTTACAGTGAACTTGCAGTGTTAGCTCTAAGTGTTGGGGGTACATAGCATAGCACTTGAGTGTTCTTGAATACTACTTTGCCCTTTTGTGCTCACTGTCACATAGTGACTTGCACTAGTTAAGCATTTTGGGGGGGGGAGGGGGAAGAGAGAACTGGGCAAGGCAGACCTTCTGGAAGTTTTCCTCTTTTGTAAAAGTTTAATGTACCCCTAGACTGTACAGAATAACACTAACTTACATTAGTGTTTAGGTAACACACAACACTATTGGATTTTGCAAATTAGAGTAACAGATTCCTGCCCTGAAGACTTTACAATCTAGTGAGAGACAATGCAACAAGTAGTGGTAGTAAATAAGTAAGGGAGGAGGATGACCAATGGATTGTAGCAGTAAAATCAGTTACCTGTCTGTAGATCACTTTCATTGTTCAGTTAGAACAGGTGCCTCATGGCTTCTACATACTATGGAAACAACTCCACATAGGAAGTATTTGGGGAGAGAGGGTAGAAGAGAAGGACTAAGTATACCTTGGTGTTTCTTATAACCCAAAGAATGGTAGAAACATGGATATTGTATCACCTACTGTCCTGGGTTCATCTGACAAGTGTAGATGTTCAATAGCACAACTAAAGAAGTAACTGAAGCCTCTACAGTGCTAAGTCATTTCTCAGTAAGTTGGTGGCATGTGCAAATTAGTGAGTATTAGCACACCTCTGCTACAAGAAGAGCAATGTTGTGATGGTAGTGAAGAGAGGTGGGCTGTTTTATGCTTCAGTAAGTGAAACTGCATCTACAGTGTAGTGGTGTACTAGCTTAGAGCTCACTTCACTGAGACACTACACTCACCATTCCATACATACAGCTATTTCTCGATTAGCACAAAAAAAGGATTTTTCTGCAGTGCACCAACAAGCTACAGAAACAGCCATTGGCAAAGATTTTCCATTTTAACAATTTTCCTTACCATGCTCCCTCCATGTCTCACATTTCCATTACTTTTACTGGCACTTTAGCATGGTGTTTACATTTACTGAGTAATCTTATACAAACTGATTCCTGTTTCTGACTGAGTCTCCCATCTTGTATACCAGAGAATCCACTGTAAAGCTCCCATGCATTTTTTTGACTGTACCTGATCAACTATTTCATTTTTGGACAATAAATGCATCAAGTCCAACATAGCTATTGACTCAATCTTTTAACATACACCAGTCAGCTAGTGGATGGCATCCCTTGTATTCTTGCAAGTTAGGATTGTCCAAGTCACCTCTGTCACTGTGCTCAGTAGAATCCAATTGTCCAGAAGGAGGTCCAGTAGTTCTCACACACACACAGTGACTATCACGGGAACCGGGCATGTACAGCTTCCTGGGGACTCCAATCCAGTCTCTCTTCACTCCCCCACTAGGGATGGAAGAATATGATCAAATACAATGTGTTATTTCTCAATCAATGTGTATTTCCAACCCACAGCTGAGTCGAAGACCCTTGTGAAGGAGGGGTAGGGCAACTACAGGTATGCTGAAACCTGGATTAAGGACCATTTCCAGAAGTCAGCAACCATATTCTCCAACATCCACAAGTTTTCTGGTAACTTTTGTTGGACCTACTAAGCAATACATTGTTGGCTGGACCCTGTAAAGTCAGTTTCACGCTGGATACTCTCACCCAGGAAAGAGCAAGTGACTAACATCCATCCTTTATTTCTCAAAATCCCCCCAAACAGCATAGACACCCCTCTACCACCACCACCTTTTATATTCTTGTGGATAAACTCTTTTACAATAAAACAATGCCTCTTATTATGTGCACCACAGATGCCTGTAGTGCTGAAGTTACTGAAGAAAAGGTCAATTTAATTCACCTAATATACCTCTCTACCCCGATATAACGTGACCCAATATAACACAAATTCAGATATAATACAGTAAAGCAGTGCTCAGGGGGGACGGGGGGGGGGCTGTGCACTCTGGTAGTCAAAGCAAGTTTGATATAATGTGGTTTCACCTATAACATGGTAAGATTTTTTTAGCTCCCAAGGGCAGTGTAATATTGAGGTAGAGGTGTACTATTGCCTCTTCTCAGGCTTGGTATTACAAGGTGCAAAGTTCATTTAACACCTGTATATTTTTTTTTTTTTTTTAAACAGGAGCTGAATCCACTAGATACCATCCACTATCAGATCCAAACACTACCCCAAGGAAAATGGTATGGACCTCAATCAAAAGCACACTGGAACACACCGAATCATAGAAACGTAGGAAAGGACCTCAATAGGTCAGCTAGTTCAGGCCCTAGCACTACTATAGGAGTGAGGCCTACTCTACGCTCCAGAGTTAGGTTAACATAAGACAGCTTACATCTACCTAACTTTAAATGTCTACACTACAACGATACTCCCACCACTGTACGTCACCCACATCGACATAACTCCACTTCTGCAAGGGGTGTACCACTTAGGTCAATGTAGTTAGGGCAACAGGGTCGATGTAGACATTGTGTTACTTCCATTGCTTGTTGGCTGTCAGCCCTCTGGGTAGGGCTCCAGCTGTCAGTGCCCCACTTCAGTCAGTAGAAGCGCTCCTGGTGGGGATGCACATGCCTCACAGAAGGAGCATAGTGTGCATGTGAACCATGGCTTTAATGAGTGTGGTGACTGTACATCAACTTAACTTGGCTTAATTTTGTAGTGTAGACAAGCCTCAACTATTAGACAAACAGACATCAGGGATGATCTCAATAACATGTTAAGCTCTCCAGTGATGGAGATTACACAGCATCCCTAGGTAACATCTTCCAGTATTGACTGGGTACATGTCACCTCAGGACATGATACAAAAAGTTTCTTGGCACCTTAAATGACTGCTTCTTGGAGCAGCTAGTCCTGGAGCTCACAAGAGAGGCAATTCTTGATTAAGTCCTTAGTGGAGCACAGGATCTGGCCCAAGAGGTGAATATAGCTGGACTGCTTAGTAATAGTGACCATAAAATAATTAAATTTAACATCCCCATGGCAGGGAAAACATCACAGCAACCCAACACTGTAGCATTTATTTTCAGGAAGGGGAACTACACAAAAATGAAGTTAGTGAAACAGAAATTAAAGTACAATGCCAAAAGTGAAATCCCTGCAAGCTTCATGGACATTTTTTAAAGACACCATAATAGAGGCTCAACTTCAATGTAAAAGTGCCACCGTGGCTAAACATCAAAGTAAAAGAAGCAGCGAGTGGCAAAAAGGCATCCTTTAGAAAGTGGAAGTTAAATCGTAGTGAGGAAAATAGAAAGGAGCATAAACTAGCAAATGAAGTGTAAAAATATAATTACGAAGGCCAAAAAAGAATTTGAACAGCTAACCACAGACTCAAAAAGTAATAGCTTTTTTTTTTTAAATAGATCAGAAGCAGGAAATCTGTTAAACAGCTAGTGGGGCCACTGGACGATCGAGATGCTAAAGGAGCACTCAAGGACAATAAGGCCATTGCAGAGAAACTAAATGAATTCTTCATAGATTCTAGGACTGGAAGGAACCTCGAGAGGTTATCGAGTCCAGTCCCCTGCCCTCATGGCAGGACCAAATACTGTCTAGACCATCCCTGATAGACATTTATCTAACCTATTCTTAAATATCTCCAGAGACGGAGATTCCACAACCTCCCTAGGCAATGTATTCCAGTGTTTAACCACCCTGACAGTTAGGAACTTTTTCCTAATGTCCAACCTAGACCTCCCTTGCTGCAGTTTAAGCCCATTGCTTCTTGTTCTATCCTTAGAGACTAAGGTGAACAAGTTTTCTCCCTCTTCCTTATGACACCCTTTTAAATACCTGAAAACTGCTATCATGTCCTCTCAGTCTTCTCTCTTCCAAACTAAAACTCAATTCCTTCAGCCTTTCTTCATAGGTCATGTTCTCAATACCTTTAATCATGCTTGTTGCTCTTCTCTGGACCCTTTCCAATTTCTCCACATCTTTCTTGAAATGCAGTGCCCAGAACTGGACACAATATTCCAGCTGAGGCCTAACCAGAGCAGAGTAGAGCGGAAGAATGACTTCTCATGTCTTGCTCACAACACACCTGTTAATACATCCCAGAATCACGTTTGCTTTTTTTGCAACAGCATCACACTGACTCATATTTAGCTTGTGGTCCACTATAACCCCTAGATCCCTTTCTGCCGTACTCCTTCCTAGACAGTCTCTTCCCATTCTGTATGTGTGAAACTGATTTTTTCTTCTTAAGTGGAGCACTTTGCATTTGTCTTTGTTAAACTTCATCCTGTTTAACTCAGACCATTTCTCCAATTTGTCAGATCATTTTGAATTATGACCCTGTCCTCCAAAGCAGATGCAATCCCTCCCAGTTTGTTATCCTCCGCAAACTTAATAAGTGTACTTTCTATGCCAATATTTAAGTCGTTAATGAAGATATTGAACAGAGCCAGTCCCAAAACAGACCCCTGCGGTACCCCACTCATTATGCCTTTCCAGCAGGATTGGGAACCATTAACTCTGAGTACGGTTATCCAGCCAGTTATGCATCCACCTTATAGTAGCCCTATCAGTCTTCACGGCTGAGGCTGTGAGGGAGATACCTAAAAAGAATTGCTCAGGTTTAGGAGGCAAATCTGAGGAAATGTCCCAGATTGAGGTGTCATTAGAGGAGTTTTGGAACAAACTGATGAACTAAACAGTAATAAGTCACCAGGACCAGATGATATTCACCCAAGAGTTCTGAAGGAACCCAAATGTGAAATTGCAGAACTACTAACTAGTTTGTAACTAAGGCTGTTTTAGTCACAGGTATTTTTTTTTTTTTAGCAAAAATCATGGACAGGTCACAGGCAGTAAACAAAAATTCATGGCTTTTACTAAAAATACCAGAAAATAAAACTGGGGGAGGGGGGCTTTCCAGGGGCCCCACTGGTGCTGAGGTAGGATGGGCAGCAGTGGATGGCCTGGGGTCCCCAGTAGTGCTGGGGGGAGGGTATGGCAGGGCTGGCAGGCTCCTTACTTGGCTCTGTGCCTCCCCCCCAGCATTAGCAGCAGAGTTTGGGTGGGAGGGGGAACAGGGTTGGGGCACGGGACCGGGTGAGGCAGGCTCTGGGTTGCCTTTTCCTGGGGGGCTCCCCAGAAGCGGAGACATCCCCCTCGCTCAGCTGCTAGGCGGAGGCGTCGCCAGGCAGCTCTGCACATTGCCTCCGCCTGCAGGCACTGCCCCAGCAATTCCCATTGGCCGCGGTTCCTGGGCAATGGGAGCTGCGAAGCCAGCGCTCTGGGCAGAGGCAGCCCTCAGATCTGCCTGGCCACGCCTCCGCCTAGCAGTTGAGCAAGTGGGATGTCACTGCTTCCAAGGAGCCCCCCAGGTAAGCGCTGCCCAGAGCCCGCCTCACCCTGTCCTATGCCCCAACCCCCTGCCTCCTCCCACACCCAAACTCTGCTGCTGGTGGAGGGGGTGGGCCTCGGGGGCCCAAGACTGCCCCAGCAGTGGCTAGTGCGCCTGCTGAGCCAGGCGCACCGGCTGCTGCAGAAGTCACGGAAAGTCACATAATCCGTGACTTCTTTGACAAACTCGCAGCTGTATTTGTAACCTATCATTTAAATCAGCTTCTGTACCAAATGACTGGAGGATAGCTAATGTGAAGCCAAGTTTTAAAAAGGACTCCAGAGGTGATCCTGGCAATTACAGGCCGGTAAGCCTGACTTCAGTACTGGGTAAACTCTCAAGAACAAAAGTAAAGAACAAAATTGTCAGACACACAGATTTGTCAGAACATCATTTGTTGGGGACGAGTTAACAGTTTTTGTAAAGGGAAATCATGCCTCACCAATCTACTAGAATTCTTTGAGGGGGTTAACAAGCATCTGGACGAGGGGGATCCAGTGGATATAGTGTGCTTAGATTTTCAGAAAGCCTTTGACAAGATCCCTCACCAAAGGCTCTTAAGCAAAGTAAGCTGTCATGGGATAAGAGGAAAGGTCCTCTCCTGGACTGGTAACTGATTAAAAGATAGGAAACAAAGGGTAGGAATAAATGGTCAGTTTTCAGAATGGCGAGAGGTAAATAGTGGTGTCCCCCAGGGGTCTGTACTGGGACCAGTCCTATTCAATATATTCATAAGTGATCTGGAAAAAGGGGTAAATAGTGAGGTGGTAAAATTTGCAAATGATACAAAACTACTCAAGGTAGTTAAGTCCCAAGTAGACTGCAAAAAGCTACAAAAGGATTTCACAAAACTGGGTGACTGGGCAACAAAATGGCAGATGACATTCAATGTTGATAAATGCAAAGGAATGCACATTGGAAAACATAATCCCAACTATACATATAAAATGATGGGATCTAAATTAGCTGCTACAACTCAAGAAAGATCTTGGAGTCACTGTGGATAGTTTTCTGAAAACATCCACTCAATGTGCAATCAAAAAAGCAGACAGAATGTTGGTAACCATTAAGAAAGGGATAGATAAGAAGACAGATTGCCGCTATATAAATCCATGGTATGCCCACATCTTGAATACTGCATGCAGATGTGGTCACCCCATCTCAAAAAAGATAGATTGGAATTGGAAAAGGTTCAGAAAGGAGCAACAAAAATGATTAGGGGTATGGGATGGCTTCCATATGAAGAGAGATTAATAAGACTGGGACTTTTCAGCTTGGAAAAGAGACAACTAAGGGGGGATATGAGAAAGGTATAGAATCATGACTGGCATGGAGAAAGAAAATAAGGGTGTGTTATTTACTCCTCATAACACAAAAACAAGGGGTTACCAAATGAAATTAACAGGCAGCAGGTTTAAAACAAAACAAAGTTTTTTTTCCACACAACACACAGTCAACCTGTGAAACTACTTGCCAGAGGATGTTGCGTAGGCCAAGACTATAACAGGGTTCAAAAAAAGAACTAGATAAATTCATGGAGAATAGGTCCATCAATGGCTATTAGCCAGGATGGGCAGGAATGCTGTCCCTAGTCTCTGTTTGCCAGAAGCTGGAAATGGGTGACGGGATGGATCACTTGATGACTACCTGTTCTGTTCATTCACTCTGGGCCACCTGGCATTGGCCATTTTCAGAGGACAGGATGCTGGGCTAGATGGACCTTTGGTCTGACCCAGTATGGCCGTTCTTACGTTCTCACACACTTAAAGTTAGCATAAACAACATTTTACATACTACGCAATAAAATCTTAAGGTTAGCACCTGTACTTTCCACGTTTATGGTCTCTGAAGATCCCACTTCCCAGGCTATGTTAATGCTAATACAGAATTCCTACCCATTCTACTAAGCTGAGGCTTGCCAGAGTGAGCAAGTGCTAATAAGGCTCTGACTTCCACAGTGCTGTACGAGTGCCTTGCTAAGCAATACTTGCAACTCTCCTACGTGTTAGATATAATTCACTGACAAAAAGCTTTGCTACCATTGGGCAGCCTTAATTCTGTATTATCTCAGCCCATCCAGAATGAGACTTCAGCAAAACTCAAAACTTCTTAGAATTAGGAATGGAAGAGTTAAGCTATTTCAAGCTTCAAGGAAAGAGGCTCAGCCCACCTCCCAAGAAGCACAGGGACTCTCTGATCTCAACTCACATGAGGAGAGCAGGTAGGGTGACCAGATGTCCCAATTTTATAGGGACAGTCCCGATTTTGGGGTCTTTTTTTTATATAGACTCTTATTACCCTCCATTCCCGTCCCGATTTTTCACACTTGCTGTCTGGTCACCTTAAGAGCAGGGAAAGGGGCTCAGACCCCCCAACCTCAAGGAACAGGGACCCCTCAGTTCCCACAAGAGGGGAGAATGTGGGGAGGATCCAAGTAATCCCTTGCAGATTTTAGAGCACTTAGCATGAACCTGCAAACAGAAAGGAGTTCTTAGCTATAGCAGAGTTCTCTCTCTGCTATAATTTACTTAGCTGTCTCATCTGTCTGAGGGGGTTAAGAGGCTTACCCAAGGTCACATACTTATACAAAACTATCATCCTTGCTGCCTGGCCTAACCATATCACAAACAATTTTTGCTGGATCTGTCCCAAAACTGTCAGTGCTACCTAGACCAGCATAGATAAGGTCTCAGATGAGAGATGTCAAGGTGCTTGGCTCTGCAGAGTCTGACCATGCTAGCAGGAAGGCAATGCTTACCTTTGTTTGGAACACCAGAATCTGCTGCCACTGGTTGAGCTCCATTCAGAGTTACAGGGCGGGAACTGCTTCTTCTCATCGTTTTGTCCCTTGAACTTCAGCACTTCTTCGATGACAGCATTGGCCTGTTCCAGAGCTTTTGTAGGTGCCCCATTTTCATCATAGAATCTTCCTACCAGTTTGCCTTTTGAGGAAACAAAAAGAGCCACTAAGACCATAGCATTTTTTTTAAAAATGCTTCAAAAAAACTCCAGAAACCCTCTAAAAAAGCATCATACTTTATTATGTAAGTGCTGTCTTGGGGCACCCCACGTATATTATTTTAGAAATAACAGAATTAAGTGTCCACAACTTAGTCCCTTCTGACCAGGAATCTCAAAACATTTTACTAACATTAACATATAGACATGATGGAGATAATGAATTAAGCCTATTTTATAGATGGAGAAACAGGCACAGACGTTATATCACACTGAAGATCAGCAATAGAATCCAACAGTCTTAACAACCAGTCCTCTTATCTAACCACTAGACAATACTGCTCCTGAAATGCCAAATAGAGGTCTATCAGACTATTCTTACTGTTGCAATGCTGCAATTTCATTACGTTTGTGTAGCAGTAGAAAATAAAATTTACACTCATTTCATTCCCCTCGTTGCAATGTTCCCAAAACCCAATTACTTGGCTAATGTACAGAGTAAGATGGATGTATACATGGATCCTGGTATCAATGGGACATATTTCCAGAACACAGGAGATTTCAGATACTTTGAGAACATTAGTCACTATTATCCAGTGTGAAAGAAGATGAGCTGATCAGAAACAAAAAACAGGTTTACAATTGTTATGTGTGAAGGTAGGGTTACAGAAGTCAGTCTACATTTTCCAATTTTTAGCCAACAGCTCAGGGCAACTCTAGTTTATCTAAATGGCAAAGTCAATCCTCTTGCCTAATTCCTTTGCAGTCACAGATACAAGAGTCATGGTTGAGGTCCATCATGTATTCCTGGCTCAGTGTCAACAGGTCCAATTTAAAATCTGTTCGCTGTGAGCAAATTGTCTCATTGAGCTCAATAGGATTATTCAGATGTGTGTTTGTAAGACCCCGGGCTCAAACATATCCATTTTCCTTCAACTCTCCCCCACCTGTTACAAGCTTGTAAGGAATAATCAGCAAATTTGTAAAAAGCAACAGAGGGTCCTGTGGCACCTTTGAGACTAACAGAAATACTGGAAGCATAAGCTTTCGTGGGTAAGAACCTCACTTCTTCAGATGCAAGTAATGGAAATCTCCAGAGGCAGGTATATATCAGTGTGGAGATAACGAGGTTAGTTCAATCAGGGAGGGTGAGGTGCTCTGCTAGCAGTTGAGGTGTGAACACCAAGGGAGGAGAAACTGTTTCTGTAGTTGGATAGCCATTCACAGTCTTTGTTTAATCCTGATCTGATGGTGTCAAATTTGCAAATGAACTGGAGCTCAGCAGTTTCTCTTTGGAGTCTGGTCCTGAAGTTTTTTTGCTGTAAGATGGCAACCTTTACATCTGCTATTGTGTGGCCAGGGAAGTTGAAGTGTTCTCCTACAGGTTTTTGTATATTGCCATTCCTGATATCTGACTTGTGTCCATTTATCCTCTTGCGTAGTGACTGTCCAGTTTGGCCAATGTACATAGCAGAGGGGCATTGCTGGCCTATGATGGCATATATAACATTGGTGGACGTGCAGGTGAATGAGCCGGTGATGTTGTAGCTGATCTGGTTAGGTCCAGTGATGGTGTTGCTGGTGTAGATATGTGGGCAGAGTTGGCATCGAGGTTTGTTGCATGGGTTGGTTCCTGAGTTAGAGTTGTTATGGTGCGATGCGTGGTTGCTGGTGAGAATATGCTTAAGGTTGGCAGGTTGTCTGTGGGCGAGGACTGGCCTGCCTCCCAAGGTCTGTGAAAGTGAGGGATCATTGTCCAGGATGGGTTGTAGATCACTGATGATGCGTTGGAGAGGTTTAAGCTGAGGACTGTAGGTGATGGCCAGTGGAGTTCTGTTGGTTTCTCTTCTGGGCCTGTCTTGTAGCAGGAGGCTTCTGGGTACACTTCTGGCTCTGTTGATTTGTTTTTTTATTTCCTTGTGTGGGTATCGTAGTTTTGAGAATGCTTGGTGAAGATCTTATAGGTGTTGGTCTCTGTCTGAGGGGTTGGAGCAGATGCGATTGTACCTCAGTGCTTGGCTGTAGATGATGGATCGTGTGGTGTGACCGGGGTGGAAGCTGGAGGCATGAAGGTAGGCGTAGCGGTCGGTGGGTTTTCGGTATAGGGTGGTGTTAATATGGCCATCGCTTATTTGTACGGTGGTGTCCAGGAAGTGGACCTCCCGTGTAGATTGGTCCAGGTTGAGGTTGATGGTGGGGTGGAAGCTGTTGAAAGCATGGTGGAATTCTTCCAGGGCCTCCTTCCCATGGGTCCAGATGATGAAGATGTCATCAATATAGCGTAGGTAGAGAAGGGGCAAGAGTGGACGGGAGCTGAGGAAGCGTTGTTCCAGGTCAGCCATAAAAATGTTGGCATATTGTGGGGCCATGCGGGTGCCCATAGCGGTGCCACTGGTCTGGAGGTATATATTGTCACCAAATTTGAAATAATTGTGCGTGAGGATAAAGTCACAGAGCTCAGCAATAAGTTGTGCTGTGTCATCATCAGGGATACTGTTCCTGACAGCTTGTATTCCATCTGTATGTGGGATGTTTGTGTAGAGAGCCTCTACATCCATGGTGGCTAGGATGGTGTTTTCTGGGAGGTCACCGATGCATTGTAGTTTCCTCAGGAAATCTGTGGTGTCACGGAGATAGCTGGGAGTGCTGGTGGCGTAGGGAATCCACATATCCAGACAGTCCTTCAGTGAGAGTGCCAATGCCCGAGATGATGGGGCGTCCAGGATTTCCAGGTTTGTGGATCTTAGGTAGTAGATAGAATAACCCCGGTCGGGGCTCTAAGGGTATGTTGATTTGTTCCTGTGTTAGTGTAGGGAGTGTCCTGAGTAGATGGTGTAGTTTCTTAGTGTATTCCTCAGTGGGATCTGAGGAAAGCGGCCTGTAGAATTGGGTATTGGAGAGTTGTCTGGCAGCTTCCTTCTGGTAGTCAGACCTGTTCATGATGACAACAGCACCTCCTTTATCAGCCTCTTTGATGATAATGTCAGGGTGGTTTCTGAGGCTGTGGATGGCATTGCGTTCTGCATGACTTAGGTTATGAGGCAAGCGATGTTGTTTTTCCACAATTTCTGCCTGTGCACGTCGGCGGAAGCATTCTATGTATAGGTCCAGACTGTCATTTCGACCCTCAGGAGGAGTCCATGTGGAGTTCTTCTTCCTGTGTTGTTGGTGGGAGGGTATCTGTGTATCAGTGCGCTGTTCAGTGTTATCATGAAAGTATTCTTTGAGTCGGAGGCGGCGAAAGTAGGCTTCCAGATTACCACAGAACTGTATCATGTTCGTGGGGGTGCTGGGGCAAAAGGAGAGTCCCCGAGATAGGACAGACTCTTCTGCTGGGTTGAGTGTGTAGCTGGATAAATTGACGATATTGCTGGGTGAGTTAGGGGTACCCCTGTTGTGGCCCCATGTGGCAGGTAGGATTTTAGACAGCTTACGGTCCTTTTTCCTTTGTAGAGAGGTGAAGTGTGTGATGTAGATCTCCTGTCTTATTTTAGTAAAGTCCGTTTGTGTGGAGGGTTGGTTATTTATGAGAGTCTCCAGGTTGGAGAGCTCTTTCTTGATGTTTTTCTGTTTGCTGTATAGGATGCTGATCAGGTGGTTCCTCAGTTTCTTTGATAACGTATGGCATAATCTCTCACTGTGGTCTGTGCAGTGTGTAGATAGCAATGGATTTTTCACCTTCAGTCCATTTGGTATGATGTCCATCTGTTTGCATTTGGAAAGGAAGATGATATCTGTCTGTATTTGTGCAAGTTTCTTCATGAGGTTGATAGATTTCCATTCCATACGGCTAAAGCAAATTTGGTATATTCTTCTAAACTACAAACAGACTTTTGGTACATCACTCTTTTCTACTTTCTGTGGAATTCAGGAATTAAGAGAGTTTGGTGCAACTTTTCTCTCTCAAACATGGCCCGCATTACTGTCCTACCTGCTTCAAAGGGAATTTTTTGCTGCTTTGCGTGTGGTAGCCCAAACTGTAACTTTGAAATTTTATTAAGATGATGTTAAAAGAATGCTTTCCCTGGAATAACCCCACAGCTAGAGAAAAGAGACAACTGGCCTGCCCATTACTCTATGGTGATCTTGGATGCAAAAGTGCCCCTGCTACAGTATTAAGCATGGATAATATAAACCAAACAAGCTTCTGAGGATTAATCCAGGTATGCTCTTATATTATTACTCGGCTAGGTTACAGATCACGTACCAACGAAAATGTAATTCTCGCTGTAGAAAGAGAGCCAGTTTTGTAGAGTCAACATTTCTGATGGCGATAACCCAGAAACATCATCCACAAGGCCGGTGTTGGTGAAATCGCCTGTCGCAAAAGCCCTGGAGGCATCTTTCCCTGTAGGACAGACAGGATGAACATCCAGCTGGGATAGGATTCGGCCCCGGGGGTGCGCAGATAGACGGGGGGGAGGATGGTGCCGGGGTCCAGCTGAGGATCCGCTCTATAATCCACAGCACAGCCCTTGCCCCCCGCTTTCTTTCAACGAGGCCAACGACCTACCTGCCCCCGGCTACGGGATCCGTACGGGGCTGGGGGGGGGGAGGGGGTTGTTCCGCAAGCAAGTCTCCAACCCAGGGCTCTGGCACGGCCAGCCGTGAGGGACAACACCCCGCGGGGTGGGGGGCGGCTCTCCCCGGGGGCCCCGCGCGGAGAGGGGATACCTGCGAAGACAGCGTAGGCCGCCCCCGGCCCGTAGTGCTTGTGCCCCCGGCCCACGTCGAACACCTGCCCCAGCACCGCCAGGTAGAGGCCGGGGCTGCCCCGCGCTCCCGTGTACCGCGCGAGCTGGGCGGGGCTCAGCAGCCGGCCCCGCCCGGAGAAGAAAGGGAGCAGCCAGGAGCTGGGCTCGAACCCGAGGCCCAGCAGCCAAGCGGCGGCCAAGCCCAGAGCGGGAACCAGGAGCCCCCCTAGCCCCATCCAAGCCTGAGGTGAAAGGGCCGAAGCCGCCCGTCATCAAAATGGCGGGGATGACCAGTGGCCTCACCCCGTTTCTTCCAGGGGGCGTTCAGCCGCCATTTTCCCCGCGGGCAATTACATTTGCCTTCGTTTTTACGACGCTTTTCTCGCTTTACGGTGGCGCGGCGAAAAAAAAAACTCACACAAACGGCGGTGCGTCGTCGCTGGTTATTTCACGACGACCGCAGCCGACAAATTACGGCAGCGTGGCAACGGCGCCGCGTTCACCCCGCTGACGGCTCGCGCTTTACGGTCATTTGGTAAAAACGCCGACCGGGGTGCCGGTTTTACGACGCCGGCTGTCGCTTGGCGGCAGTGTGACTCCCCTCCCTCCGGGATTGACAGGTGTCGAGGGGCCGGGGGAGGTTGCTGACTAAGCCGGGTCGGTCGGAGGCGGCGGCTGCGCGAGGCCCGAGGCCGCCGCCGGCAGCAGCAGCAGCGAGCGCCTGGTCCATGGGGAACGTGGCGAGCCACAGCAGCGAGGAGGAGGAGGGGGGGGCCGAGGAGGAGATGGAAGGGACGGCGGCAGCCGAGCAGCCCGGGGCTGCCTCCCCGCCTGGGCCGGGCCCGCTCCCCCCGCTGCCCCCGGCCACGGTGCTGCTGGAGCAGGCCCGGCTGCGGGAGGCCACGGCCCGGCTGCGGGAGGCCGCCCTGCCCGAGTCGCTCGTGTCCCGGCACCACAGCACCCTGGTGCGCTGGCTGGAGGAGCGGCTGGGCCGCGGCGAGGAGGCCGTCAGCCTGGAGCAGTTCTGCGAGGTGCTGGAGAGCCGCGCCTCGGGGCCGGCGGCCGGGGCCCGCAGCGAGAGCGAGGAGGTGAGGGGGTGGGAGGGACGGACCCGGGGAGGGGGGGGGGATAAGGGGGGAGGGACTGGGGCGGCCACCCCGCCCTGCTCCGGCGGTTCTGAAGGAACCCGATGGGGAACCTGCGGAGGGCGCTGCGGGGGGGGGGGGGGGGGGCAGGGGGGGGGGGGATCAGGACAGACGGAGAGGAAGAGGAATGAAGGAGGGCTGAGGGGGTGGAGGATGTAACGAAGTGGCGCTTGGGGCCATTGGGAGCTAGCGAAGTGCACGGGACCGGGGCTGGGAGTTGTACAGGGATGGGCGGCGGGAGTCATGTGATGATTGGGGTTAGCGAGGGAAACTGGGAAGTTGTGGCGACACTGAGGACACAGAGGATGTTAGCTGAGTGGAGGTTGTGGGGGGCGGTGTCAGGGAGGACTGGGGCTGAGGAATCAGATGAGACCTAGAGGAATAGGAATTGAAGGGATTAGAGGCAGTGAAAGAGTTGAACAACGGGGTATCATAGGAACATTAGGGTAACTATGGGGGCCAATAGGATTAAAGGGAGTTCAAGGGGCTAGGGATCATCAGAGACATTTGGGGGTTATGGGTGGGCTAGAGGAGCTGTGATGGGAGGGATCAGGAGGGACATTGAGGGCACTGGGATGAGGGAGAAGAACCGGAGGAGCATATAAGGAATTATGGAATAAGGAGTGGGGACTGGGAGAATCAGAAGAGGCCGGAGAAGAATAGGAAGTGGTATTAGAGGAAATGCTGCACAGATATTTGTAGCATCACCCACCTTTATACAGCTAGCCGGCTGTTTCAGAGCTGGGTGTGTCGAGCGCTCACTGTGACCTTTCTTCCTGATCTTGTCATGCTTTCTCGCCACTCAAAATGGCAAAACAATTATATCATAATATGTTTTTTTAGAAATTATGGTTTCCCTTAGGCTATAGAAACTAGCTAGACTTTCTAGTCTGTATAGATGAAGACACATCTTTTCAGTTAAAACTCCAAAGTAACATCATATGTTCTAAATGTAAATGAACTGACAGAGGGCTTGAGAAATATAATTACTAACCAATAGTGAGATTTACCTGCTGAGTAACAGAGACCTCTTTGGCAGTTGCTCCATTCTTAGGCCTTGTTTACACTAGTGTTTTTTTGTTTGTTTGTTTGTTTTTTGCAAATACACAAATCTGGTATTAACAGTGAGGAGTCTTTGTGTCACCTTAGAAACTAACACATTTATTTGGGCATAAGCTTTTGTGGGCTAGAACCCACTTCATCAGATGCATGAAGTGGAAAATACAGGAACAGGTATAAATACATGAAAGGATGGGAGTTGCCTTACCGAGTGTGAAGTATTGTTATCAATGATGGTAGCACTACTGTAGACAGGCTGTTATGATATTTTCCACTTTTTTAGACCTGTATTGAGCAAGGTTAGATGAATGATATTGAAATCACTTGCGACTGCTGGGTACTCTACCTTCACTTGCACTTTCGCTGCTGCTATCTTTAGTGGAGAGGATTTGGTGGTAGCAAAGATAGAAAATTATCGGAAGAATGCCTATTGCTACTCCTGTGGGAATTCTGCACCATTGCACAACACACAGAATTCATGTCCCCTGAAGAATTTTTTTGTTTCCCTGCAGAATAATAGATTCTGATGGGGAAGCAAATGGAAGTGATGAGAGGGGTCATGCGCCCCTCCCGGGCAGCCATTCTGAGTGGGCGTGTCAGTTCAGTTATTGGGAGAGATGTAAATCACTGCCTGAGGGGGAGGCAGGGCTGGGTGGGCATGCGTGTGTGCAAGACTGTTCCCCTCGCTTGCTATCATGGTGCACCTGACGTGGAGGGGCAGGCAGGTCAGGTGCAGCCTCACTGCGGAGTCCGTGTCCCAGGGGGTGGGCTGCAAGGTGATTCCCCCACCTCTGTGCAGCTGGTTGCCTGCACTCCCCGCTGGGAGGCAGCTCTAGTGCACACCCCTTGCCTCCATTGCTATGCTCACCCTACAGAGGCATGGGGCTCACACATAGAACAGTGGGAAAGCCGTGGTGAGCCTTTGCCAAGGTGATATTTAGGGAGGGCAGGGGGGCACCCACCCCCCTCCAGTTTTGTACCTGAGGTCTGCTTGTGGTGCATGCCCCAGGCAGAGTTCTTACTTGCAGTGATGTGCAGGCAGGTTCCCCTCCTCCAGGAGCTGTATTTCTCCAACTGCGTCTCTTGTGGTCAGTTTCCTCTGCTCTGCTAGGGCCTCTGGGGGTGGGGCAGGCAAGGAAGGGATCAGTCAGGCTGGGAGGGGGGAACACAGGGCACCCAGTAGTGGGTGGGGGAAGCATAGGGTAACCTGTGCTGGGGGTGGGTCACAAGGGAGCACAGGAGCCTCAATGGTTGGTGGGGGGGAAAGCAGAGGGTCCCCAGGGGTGGGATGTGTTGGAGCCTGGGCGTGGCCAGTGCGGTGGGAAAGGGGAGTCAATTTCCAGGGGAAGGGAAAGGTGAGGGCATAGGGCTATGCCCTGAGGGAGGGGGCAGTGAGTGTGGGAGGAGCAGCTGAGGAGGAACAGGGCATAGGGCTATGCCCTGAGGGAGGGGGCAGTGAGTGTGGGAGGAGCAGCTGAGGAGGAACAGTTCCTGGGGCAAGGATCCCAAGGGAGGGGGAGCTGAAGAAGGGTGGGAAGCTAGGAGCAACTAAGTGAGTCTTGGGGTCTGTTTGCCCTCAGAGAAGCAAGGAGCACCCTCACTTCTCCCTGAGAAGAGACCAGGGACAGACCCCACTAAGCTAATGCATACTCTCAACTGACTAATCTGCTCTCTGCCTTCCTCCCCATCTCTCCTACCTCAGGGTACTTATACCTTGATCTTGCAATGAGGATCCATGTGGATGCAGGGGGTTGCTCTAACTCTACTCCTGTGGGAATCTTTTTTGTTGTCTGTATTGAAATAAATTACCGAAATAATTGAAACTGGAGTGATTATATTGGGTTATTTTGACAAATAAAATATGCAGAATTTTGCAGAATGTTTAATTTGCTGGTGCATAATTTTTTTTTTTTTTTTTGACGCAGAATTCCCCCAGGAGTACTATGCAGACATCTCATAAGAGCAGCAGGAGAATTAATTATACTAGACTTTGGTTAGTTTCATGGCTGCTCTTCAAACCCAGTTGTTAAACTGTCAAGAATCCTGTCAGTTTCACACCGCTGTTGCAGTTATAAGAAGCAATTATAGCAGGAGCTGGGACAACCCCAAAAACCTGAGGTTTGGAGAAAAGAAGTTTAGTGGAATTCTCTCCCAGCAGTGAAGACGTCCTGAGGTGAAGTTTAGGTTGAAGGGAGAGTGCTTTCGTTTTAGCTGTCAGAAAGGGTGTAGAGCACATCAAGCTTATGAAACATCTGCTTGCTATACACTGTTGCAAAAGATGAATTTCCTGGACAAAGTCAAGGGGCAACACTCTGTTAAGGATTTCAGCATCCTCCTTCTCAGCTAGCAGAATGATTCTGAGTTTCTTACTAGGATGCGGTCCCTGACCCTTTGTAGTGGTCCTGCCTCCATCTTTTTTCATTGCCACTGGCTAATAGATTTAGTCTGGTACATATTTTAAAGTCCTGCATTGACCATATTTTCACATATGCACTCTTTAAAATAAACGCTGACAAAAGTAGCAAAAGTACTGGGAATTAACAAGAAATAATTTTAATTTTTTTTTAAAAAGAGGCTTATTTCAGTTGGCCCCTCTGGTGTATGTTCCTTTATTTCATTTGCTGAAATCCAACCACTGACTCACCTATTCTTTATCAGAACCAGCAAAGTAGGTTATTTCTCATTTGTCATGGCAGTAATAAAGTGAAATACTACTTAGCGGTTTTTATAATGATCCAAACCACTGAGCTCTATGGATTGATACATTATCTCAGGCCCTGAGATACAACTATGTTGGAGAACAAGGTGCTAACACAATTGTCCATTCAATAGGGTTAAAATATGCTTTGATATCCCCATGACCTTTCATCAAAGATCTTTCAAAGGATCTAGGATAATATGGGTACCTGGTTAGGTCTCCTCTGTGCTGCAGTTTTAACCACATTGCTGTTGTATGAAGATGTAGTTGTATTGTAGACAGGCCCATATGATCCAAAAGTTTAGATTTCCAAGATAGATTACATTGTTCAGAAGTTAATTCATTGAGAGGATGTGAGCTGATTTCACTTTCTGTTCAACAGAATCCTGACCAATATAGACTAATGTTTGACCCATTACTATGCATTAAGCTGTTTTACCTTGATGGGATAGATTATTTGTTTGATATACATGCAAACTAATGGGTTGTCTAGAAGTGCAAAGGTATACTAAATCTGGGAAGTAGAGAGCAGAGTTTATATTGTGCTTGAGCAGCTATTATGGTGTGTGTGTGTGTGTGTGTATGTATGTATGTATGTGTGTGTGTATATATATATATATATATATATATATAGCTTATTCTTGAAAACTGCACAATACTGAAAGCTTTGGAGGAATGAAGTTTAGGAAAATTTACATACTATTATAAGAATGAAGTCTTAAATAAGTTGACAATCCAGCCAAGTCCTATTCTTTCTGTGAGAGGAGGGGGCAACTCATTCACATGCTTTCTTTCCTGAGCAGAGATGTCAATTTAGTCCTTCTGAAAAGAGCTTTCCAAAACCATTTCCCACTGATTTTTAGTACTCAATATTAATCTTGGCAGGAAGTATTGAATCTTAATATTTCTATTAAGGAGTTCAATACTTTAAAAAGGTCAGAAGGGAGATTGAGTCATGAGGGGGATCATGGTCACATTTGCTCAAAATTCCAACCATGAATACCTTTAGTGGCCCAAAATATTAGTTACTGCTATGGTGCTACAGTGATGAGCATGGAATAAGAACCTATATAAAATTAATAGTAGGGCTGCTTCATTTACTGAAACGTTGTTGTAGTTCTCTATGGACCAGAGAAACATTACTCAGATAAGCAGCCCTGTGCAAATTGTGCATTGTTCTGTATCACATGAATACAAGTTTTAAATTGTGGATTATTTTAGGCTTATTTTCATAGTAGGTGAAAATTAGTTTAGTATGTGCGTAGATCTGACTGCAGGATGTAAAAAAATCAGAGTCAAGAAATATATTTGAAAATCTCACCTATAGATTGTTACCCTAAGCAATTAGGTTAGAATAGCTGTCAGCAGATCAAGCCTATTCCTCTCAGGAGCTGTAAGTGTCTGCTTAAATGATAGAGGGCTAAACATATTCTTCTATGGGATTCTGGAAACTACAAATATAATTCCAGGCTTACTGCTGGGTGGAAGTATCATTAAGTGCTTTCAGGGTGTGTGTTTGATTCTTCATATTCAGGGCGTGCCCTGTTAACATAAAAGCTGCTTGCTCCCAATATTAATAAGGATCTTTTGACTTCAAAGGTCAGGAGAAAAAGTCTTATTAAGACAACAGTAGGTTGACTCTAAACTGTACTTTGAACTGTTTTGACAACCTGAGTAATGTTTGACAAAGTTAATTCCCACTGTATTGTTCCACTCAGAAACAAAATCTAAGTTTCTTGCTTTGCTGTTACACTTAATGCCATAACCTCACTACCACTGAAACTGCTAGCAACAGTGTTTGAACATTGTTGCTAACAGTTTCTCAGCTCTAGGAAAAACTGAAATCTCTAACACTCTTCAACTGAAACTGGGCTGTGTGCCATAGAGATGCTGTCAGGGCATTTAGGCTCCTGATTTTAGGCTTTATCTTCTGGATTCTTTGCCCATTCAGTTGGTTTAAGTGGGCAATAGCTATCTTGAGCTAATTAGTTATTTCAAATGACCTCTCTTTAATGCAGTGGTCTCCAACCTTTTTACGCACAAGATCGCTTTTTGATTTTAAGATCAACCCAGGATCTACCCTGCCCCTTCCCCGAGGCTCTGCCCTGCTCACTCCATTCCTTCCCTCTCTCTGTTACTCACTCTCACCAGGCTGGGGCAGGGGTTAGGGTGTGGGAGGGGGTGCAGGCTCTGGGCTGGGGCTGAGGGGTTCGGAGTGTGGGAGGGAGCTCCGGGCTGAGCCAGGGGCAGGGGTTTGGGAGGGGGTGCAGGCTCTGGGCTGGGACCAAGGGGTTTGCAGTGTGAGAGGGGGCTCTGGGCTGAGCCAAGGGCAGAGGGTTGGGGTGCAGGAGTGAGGGGTGCAAGCTCTGGGAGGGAGCTTGGATGCAGGGGTTATATGGTCACACTGTATCTAATCTCATAGAATCCACTGGACATTTCATGAGTTTTACTTTTTATTAGTGTCTTTTGTGGTTTATAGATCCCAAATCCTTCAGGGATTGTGACAAATCCGTGTCACATTCTCAATTGTAGGATGTGCATTGGCTGGGGCAGGGGGTTGGGGTGCGGGAGTGAGGGGTGCAAGCTCAGGGAGGGAGTTTGGGTGCAGGAGGGGGCTCTGAGCTGGGGCAGAGTGTTGGGATGCAGGAGGGGGTGCAAGGTGCAGGCTCCGGCCAGGAGGCCATTACCACAGGCGGCTCCTGGTTGGCAGTGTGGCAGGGCTGAGGCAGGCTGCCTGCCTTCCCTGGCCCCATGCCGCTCCTGGAAGCGTCTGTCTGCTGGCATGTTTCTGCCGCCCCTATCGGGGTAGGGGCAGCGGGTCTCCGTGCGCTGCCTGCACCCGCGAATACCACCCCCACCGTTCCCATTGGCCGGTTCCCTCCCCCCGAGGGCCGCAGAGATGTGCCAGCAGCCAGCTGCTTTTGGGAGCGTCATGGGGCCAGGGCAGGCAAGCAGCCTGCATCAGCACTATGCGCTGTTGGGCTTTTAGCAGCCCAGAGAACACGATTGACTGGCAGAGGCTCCAGGATCGACCGGTCAATCGCGATCGATGGGTTGGTGACCACTGCTCTAATGTTATTTTTAAAGGCATATTAAGTTTGATATTCAAACAACAAAACAAGAGATTCATACACAAACATCCGCTCTCCCAGTAAATTTGATTCCTTGTATTTACTACACTGTAACAATAAGACAAGTACCTGAAGACCTGTGTATCTCAGACTAGACTTCTTTGACTGGCTTTGAAATATGTAGGTCTCCCGGCTAAGTTCTTTATAGTTAAGGTTGGGGTAATCCCCTACATCTTTCAAGAGAAACACATCTTCCTGACGTTTTGCATGCTGCCTTTCCTGTCATAGAAGTTGGGTTTTATTTTTTATTTTTTTTTTTTTTCTGGGCAGTTAGATAAAAGTTAGGGTTCTAAAGCTCTAATTTTATGAAAATTCAGCTGTAGTTTGGATTTTTGCAGAGGGAGAGAACCGCTTTTTTTTGGTCATTTCTCTAAAATGGCTTAGTTTAGACATTTCGCATTTGTTATTTTTATAGGCCGCCTTTTTGAACACAACTGCTTTTTGGTGTTTTGGGGAAGACTAAAAGCTGGAGATGAGGGTTTAACATGATATAAAGATTTGTTTTAAGTGTATAAAGAACAGTATTTGTTATAAACATTTATAATTTGCATACATGTACACTAAGGTCAGCATACTGGGAAACTGGAAATAGATCGCTTGAATAAGAAATGGACTCTTATAAACACCTATTCACTTCTTGTTTTGACTTTGTGGATATTTTTGCCAACTTTATTTGGATGTAATACTTCGTTTAGGAGCACAGTGTGTAGTGGGAATTGTTTAAAAAGTTTCTTCTGGTTCTAATAGTATTTCCCTTCTTAAATATAGGGAACATCTCTGAAACCTTTACTATCTCAAGAAGTTCCTTCTGGTTTGAAGGGAACCCACTGTAAATTGGGTGTGGTGATAGTGAGTGATGGATTTGTGTGCAGTGGGGAACTGGCTTGATCTCCTAGTCATACCAGAGTGACAGAGTTTTCCTGTGAACCCACCCTATTAGGAGGAGATGCTGATCCTGCTGGGAGATGTCAAATGGTCCTGCTGACTCTCTGTTGCAGATGGCTTGTTGTCCCCCTAAGATATAACTCATTAATTGATTTTTGTGGGAGAGCCGCGCAATCCCATAGAATTAACTGACATCTGTAATCGGCTAAGTCACATTTCCTGTTGCCATGAATTCAGTTTTGCAGGAAATGCTGATTTTCTTTAATCCTTTTAGAATGTTCTTTTGTTCAGAATATCGCAGACAGCCATTCTTTTTCTGTTTGGAATAAATACCAACCTTGCTTCATCTTTCGTGCAGGCCTTTGCACAGTTTGATGCTGAGGGAGATGGCACTGTGGATGTGGAGAACATGCTGGAGGCCCTCAAGAATTCCAGTGGAGCCAATCTTCAAGGGGAACTTAGTCATGTAATCAGACAGCTGCAGGCTTGCTCTCTTGTTCCAGGTGAGAGAAGAAGATGAGGAAACCACTGTCCTCCCTATTCCCACCCCCTCAAGGGAGGCTATCGCAATAAACAATGTAATTTAGTGGTTTTAGTCCTAAATCCGTCTCCCTGAATTGTTAACATTTCCTCAAATGAGAAACGGAAGTGAAGTTTTTGAAGACTCATGATTTCCCAGAATTGCCAGCAAGCTAGCTTGCATTATTACATTTTTTTCCTCATTGTGAGTGGGGAAATTTCTTAGATTTATATGGTTTAAATCGCAGATAGAAAATAAGTTCCTCATTGAACTTGGCCATCACAGAGTGATTTTTCTGACTAATGTCATGTAGTTGGCAATGCCATCATCACACTTGGTAATTGAGATATCCTCCTCTATCACTCCATCTGACTAGGTCTGCAGTCATGTCATCCATTCTTTCACCACCCAACCCTCTTTGTATAACAGGCAGTGAAAGGACCCATTAGCTACTATAATTGACTCTCTGATTTTTGTTTTCAGTCCTGATTGATGTGCATCATTTGCATACAGTAGAGCCTCAGAGTTACAAACACTTCAGGAATGAAAGTTGTTCGTAATTCTGAAATGCTCGGAACTCCGAACAAAACGTTATGGTTGTTCTTTCAAAAGTTTACAGTTGAACATTGACTTAATACAGCTTTGAAACTTTACTAAACAGAAGAAAAATGCTGCTTTCCCTTTTATTTTTTATTTTATTTTTTTAAGTATTTTACGTTAAACACAGTACTGTATTTGGTTTTTCTGTGTGTCATTGCCGCTGCACGATTGTTGTACTTCCAGTTCCAAATGAGGTGTATGGTTGACTAATCAGTTTGGAACTCTGGGGCTCACAACTCTGAGGTTCTACTGTATGTTTTATTTTCCTGAGTTAATTCAAAGATAATCATGATCATGAGTAATTTCAGCTTTCATACTGCTTATAATTGCTCAGTTTGTACACATCTAAAGTAAATATAGCAAAGGTATTAGCGAGAACTCAAAAACTGTCATATCATGTTACGTGCCTAAAAAATTGAACCATTCATTATAAACTTTAATATGTAAGAGTCTGAGTTCTGGTAGTTAATGTTCTAATGCGTAATCGATTAGAGGAAGTAAAAAGGATAATGTATATCAGTTTCTTCTGCATATCTTCCAAATTTCAGATGTTTGAAACATCTGTCACTTTCCAGACTTCAGCATCCTAAGGCTTTAATGGAATATGTATCGGTCACTTAACTTTCTTCACAATTGTAATTATCCTTCTCAAGAAGTGCTTGATGTAGATGTGATTAATAGGACTAGACAAGCAGCTTTTCTTGCTCGCTAACAGAGAAGAGTGAGAGTGTCTGATTCTGTCCACCAATGTAACACACTGTTCAAGTCAAATTAGTGTTATCAAGTTAGCATTAGAATCTAATAAATCAGTATTAAAATAAATGCACTGGAGCCCTATTAAAGTCATCATGCTGTTCAATGAATAACTTTTTAACTGTTCTTTTTAATCTGAGACATCAAAATAGAGAATTTAGAATCATAACACTTGTCAACCCATCGATATCGTTCCAATGACGGAAACATATTTGTGTTCTTATGCTTTTCCTAGTCAAGTTTTAAATGTCTTAAGCTTGCACCATTTCTTCTGGAAAACTCTTCCACAAGCTGATTCATTAGTTGATTTAAATGCAGCTGATCAGTGATAAGATATTGTGACGAGGGGAGAGGGTGATGTTTGGTTGCTGCAGGGTGAGATAGGTGGTACAGGAAACAGAAATAACTTTTATGTCTCTCTAGGTTTTATTGACATATTTTCTGAATCAAAAGAGCACCTTGGTCTTCATGCTTCAATGATACTGAGATTCTTGCATCGGAACCGCATTTCCAGTACTGTCATCCCCTACCCAGTGTTGGAGTACTTCAATAATATTTGTACTATGCGGTCTTCAGTACTGAAGGATTCTTTAGATAGGCTTCTACTAAAAGAAAAGGGTATGTGAACTTACTAAAATTTCTCTAATGATGTGATTGGTGTAACTAGGGCTTGAAGTAGGAATTAAAAACAACAGGAACAACAAAACCCCCTAACCTCTTTCTAAACTTCTGCTGGAAGTGACTTCTGAAGCTGACACCCATTTCCATGTGAACATTTTCTAAAGCAAATTGTCACGTAGAAAAGAAGTCTGTTAACTTATTGGCTATGTGTTTTCTGTGGTTACACAAGCGGCATATTGTATTAGAATTTGAGTAAGACTGGCACTACGTTAATAGGTGTTTGACACTTTAAATAGCTTACTTCACTTTCTAAATTTTTATCTTGACTTTATAAATTTTCTAGTCTTCCATACTTGATTATTTTCTCCAAGTTGAAAGAATCAAGTCGAATTTGTGCATGGAAGCAATGAGCTCTGTTCCCTCTCTAGAACGACTGGCTAGGTTTCCCTCATTTTGTTAGTTTGCTTTTTTTTTCACCATTTGCTATCGTGTAATAATAATACCCTCTGACCATCTTCCCTCCCCCCCACCCCCCGTATAAAAGACTATGGTAAAAGGTAATGTCTGCAGAACTCCAGGCAAAATATAGAAATACTTCACAATGAGAGTAGTAGATTAAGATGAAGCCTCGGAGCACACTCAGTGTACTGCTTAAGTGTAATGATGCTTTGATATCTTCTGTTTAAATATGGAACACGCTTGCAGAGAATGTTTTACAGGAGCTGTGAATTATACCCTCAATACTACCTATTTTGGGATACTTGATTTCTTTTTGTGCGTAGTATTTGTTTTTAAAAGTCCTTATCAGTGACTTACTTATTTTTTCTATGTCTTTACAGAATGCCCTAGTGATCTGAATGGTAACCAAGAAATAGACAAACTCAAAACTGTCACAAAGTGCTATACTCACATAGAAACCTCATCCAATTCTGCTGACATTGACAAGATGACTAATGGAGAAACCTCATCCTTCTGGCAGTCAGATGGGAGTGCTCGCTCACATTGGATACGGTGAGTAGCATAGTAAAAGGCATCTGGATTTTAGGGTCGTCAGTCCTTAGGATTTACAGTGGGAGATGATTATTTTAATATCACTGGACTGTACCTTTGAGTAGTCTGACGCAAACATATGATTTTTGGATATAGGATACATCATCTTAATCTTTACATTGAGATGAAAAGCATTCATTTTGGTTTCAACTGGTTAAAAAGACATGAAGTTAAACCTTAGGGTTTTATATGTATTCCCCATTTGTTTTGGGTATATGGGAATGGGCTGGGGGGTTGTTGCTTTTGTATTTTTATTTGTTTGCATCTCTGGGCTTTTTAAAAAGTGTTTGAGCTGTAATGTGAATGTTAACATACCTGTACTGGACAGTGTTTAAAGGAAGACTCATTATGTCACAATCTTGAAGTAAAATGTATCGCTGCTTCTGTAAACATGGACATGACATTTAATATATGTTCTTATAAACTTATCTTCCACTCTATAACATTTGTATTGAATTATAGTGTAAGTTAGTTACCAAATTTCTATTTGGTACAAGTATACTGTGGAAACTAAACCTGAGAGTCCTATTGTAGTGCTGTTCTGCTTTCACACTCCTGTAATGGCCAAGATAGCACAGTAAAGATTGTGCTGAATGATGTGAAGTTTCAGGGCCTGATTCTTAGAGGTCACTTTTGTATTTACGGGCTTGAATATTAGTAGTTAGACAATACCTGATTGCACCTGCAGTTCAAGCACTCACGTGCTATGGTGATGAGGTATGAATATCTAGACCGATATAAGCAGCTGCAATGGCATTTGCTTGCAGAAGTGGAGATTAGCAGAGGCTAGGCTGAAGGTCGGGCCCTTAGCTCCTAAAGAGAAGAAAAGAAAATGTATATGTCTTTCTCTCTCTCTCCATCTTACAGTTTAAAGATGAAACCAGATGTTGTTCTGAGACATCTGTCCATTGCAGTGGCAGCTAATGACCAGAGTTATATGCCGCAGCAGGTTACGGTGGCGGTTGGAAGGAATGCCAGCAATCTCCAGGAGGTCCGAGATGTTCACATTCCCAGCAATATCACTGGCTACGTGACATTGTTGGAAAACGCTAACATTAGTCAGATGTGTGAGTCAATAAAGACACAATTGGTGTTTTCTTTTTTGCTTTTCTGAAAGTGAAAGGCTGGGTAGCTTGCTGAAATTTGTGGTGTTCATATAGAGGCTTTCGGCTAAGCCCATGATTCCAAAAGAGTTTTGATTGTGGTTCCTGGCCCACTTTACGAAATCTTTTTGCATAGCATCTGGTTTTAATTTTTGTTAAAGGTAGATCACTGAAATAATTCTGGATGCAGTTCCAGCATCTCACTTTGAAGATATGAGGATATGCTGAAATGTATATTTACTTATATAATGCATTTATAGTGACTTTTATGCAGTGCCACAATATGCTAGATGCTAGCATGTAGCAAAAATTCCACTTCTGGTTAAAAAACATACCTGAAAAATAAATTAACGTAATTCAAGGGTTATATCTCACACCTATGTCAGTACAGGAGTGAGATGACTTTTGTAAAGTGTTAAACAAAAAGTCTAAAATATTTTTATGTTAACAAACTATATTTATTGTTAGGTTTCAGAGTAGTCACCTTAAACATGACAGATCTGTGCCTGCCTTCTTGGAATAGACCTCAATGACAATTTCTGAAGCTTTAAAATCTTAGCTGAACAATGGTTTTGTTCAAATGAAAAAAGAACAGGAGTACTTGTGGCACCTTAGAGACTAACAAATTTACTAGAGCATAAGCTTTCGTGGGCTACAGCCCACTTCTTCAGATGCACGAAAGCTTATGCTCTAATAAATTTGTTAGTCTCTAAGGTGCCACAAGTACTCCAGTTCTTTTTGCGGATACAGACTAACACGGCTGCTACTCTGAAATTTGTTCAAATGGGTGTTTTCCATTTAAAAAAAAATTTTTTCATAGCTTTTTGACATGCCCTCAGAGGGACTTCCTTTCTCAAAACTAACTCTGCAAGTATATTGTCTATGCAAAGGAACTAAGAAAACATGTTTAAATACTTGTGTTCTGGTTTTGAAATAATTTGCATATCACTGTCATATGATGGAGGTGCCAGAGAGTCTTACCAAATAAATTTTCCTTTGAGATGAAGCTATCTGGTAAAATATTTGGTAAAATACATGGATTATTTGCACTTTTGGGGGTATTTTGTTTACTTTTTTCACTTATAATTTGTGACCCCATTTTGTGTTACAGGAGCTACTATTCAGAGGTCATGTGAGTCCTCTAAAGCCTAAATTTTCCAAATCCGTCTGTGCATATGTACGCTCACGTGTGCAATAGTATATGCACACTTGATCACATTCATACTGTGTTTTTTAGTTATACATTTTTGTAATGCAGATAGATCTTTAGGAAGTTCTTCTTCTGAACTTAATTATTCTCTTATGTCTATCCTGATTAGTAGTGGCTGGAAGAAATTACCTATTTTTTTTCTTGTTTGATCTTACCAACAGATGTACAGATAAACATCAAGCGTTGCCTTAGTGATGGATGTGATACTAGAATCCATGGGCTCAGGGCTGTTGGCTATCAAAGAGTAAAAAAACTTGGCATCTCAGTGTGTGATGCTTCAGCTATCTGGTACTGGTCTTTGCTGACCTCATTGGTAACAGCTTCCATGGAGACCAATCCAGCATTTGTTCACACTATCCTACAAAATACTCAGTAAGTACCAACCTTCATTGCGGGCTGTGATTGTGGGGGAAGCAGCCCCTCCCTGGTGCTCCTAAATGTACCGTCTTGGTTGCTGGGGCCGCCAGCAGGGGATGGGCTCTGCCCCCCTCTGGAGACATCCGGGGGACAACACTGGAGGCTCAGGCAGACAGTGAGTTCCTTACCTTCCCAGGGGTGGTGGGGTTCAGGGTTTGGGCTCCAGCCTTGGGCTGTGGCTGTGCAGTGGCAGGCCCCAGGCTCCGGCTGCGTGGCTTTGGGCTCCGTCCCCCAGCTATGGGGCTTCAGGTTCTGGCCCCCCACTGCCTTCCCAAGCCATCAACCCTCTCCCCCCCCCCCCACTGTTCCTGGCCCCTGCTGCCTCCCCCAACTCCCTACCTAAGGCTTAATTTGTCCCCTGGCTTGCTGTGCTGAGTTAGTCTGCTGTGAAAAGTGAGACTTCTATGTTTATTATCAGTTTTCACAACAGACTTACTAGCTAGCAATAAATAAATTAAAAGGATTTGGATGTATATATGTGCATATTTATTTGTTTTTCCTAAAGCTAATTAAGTATTTTAGGAAAAAATGTGAGAGCGGCCACCAGCAATAGTTGGTGGCTGCACTCTGAAGCCACCAAATAATTTGTCCTGAGAACCCCTGATGTATAACATGCTTGTTATACCAATAAATGGGTGAATGGATACTGGCAAGATACTTCTATAGTTAACTTTTATTTTCCATGACTTGTAGTATTCTCCTAGAAGCCTGGAATGAATTAATTTCCTGTTTCCAACATTGTTTACTATTTATAAATGTTGACTATATTCCATTTTCTTTATGAATGGAGCTTAATTTAGTTTAGTTGTTTTTTTTTTTAATAGCCATTCATGTAGAGCCTTATGCCAAAATGTCTGTTCATGCACCAGCAATTAATGCCAGCACAGCTTTGGGAATTGCATTTGCAAGTAAAAGTCTGTTTTCAAGCCAGCACAGTTGTAATTTCTCAGGAACGGGGTAGTTCCTAAAATAAACAATACAGTTAAAATCTCAGGGATTTTCTCCATTGGATTGTAATTTGTAGTATAGAAGAGGTGAGATATTTGGACCGTTGTTCCTGATAGTGTCGTTTCAGCCCACTCAAGCTAATAATTATTCATTGACACGTTAGCTTAAAAAGTACAGTAGAATGTCAGAATTAGGATCACTTCGGGAATGGAGGTTGTTCGTAACTCTGAACAAAATGTTATGGTGGTTCTTTCAAAAGTTTACAACTGAACATTGACTTAATATAGCTTTGAAACTTTGCTATGCAGAAGAAAAATGCTGCTTTTAACCATCTTAATTTAAATGAAACAATCACAGAAAGTTTCCTTACCTTGTCAAATCTTTTGTTAAACTTATTTTTAGTAGTTTACACAGTATAGTACTGTGTTAAATGTACTGTATTTGCTTTTTTTTGTGTCTCTGCTGCTGTCTGGTTACGTACTTCCGGTTCCAGATGAGGTGTGTGGTTGACTGGTCAGTTTGTTACTTTGGTGTTCGTAACTCTGAGGTTCTATTGTAGTCTCAAAGAGCACATAGTGGTTGCTTCACATCAGTTCAAATATTTTTGTAGCTTTTAACTTTGTTAATGTAGTCTGTTTAACTCTATAAGTATATTTTTTCTTTCTTATATTCTTTGTTTCCCTAATACCCTGTGCATATTGATATATTAATTCCTCTGAAAATACCCAATACCTATATAAGATTTTAATAGTTTGTTAAAGCATCTCCTTTCGTGGGAGAAAAGGCTTCCAAATGTTTATGCCTTTACTATCCTAATAGCCACTAAAAATCTTGAATGTTCTTTGAACATATCCAGATATTTCTGGCACTAAAAAGGGACTGTGTCCCATGTGGTGTATGGAATGAGCAGTCTGCAGTTAAGCCATTTTCATGGATAGACCGTATCTGCCCTGATATGTAAGTGTCTAGTTTAGGTTTATATTTAGGAATTTCACTCTTCTTCCAGGGCCTCTGTTTGTTGGCACACATAGGAACAAGGCATCTACATAGATGCCTTGATCCCATGAGTGAAAATATTTGGAGAAGACCCCCTGAAACACTGCAGTTAGTGGTAAACAGCCCCTCAATCCCTGCTCTCATATCAATAAGGCAACATAGCAAAGTAAAGTATTAAACTTCTTCCATGTTGATGAACAGGTTTTTATACAGTGGCAAAAAGGAACTAAACACATTTTGCCAGGCATGTGACAGGCAAAAAATCTCCTGTAGATGTCTTGTTTCTGGTCAGAGTGGTGGCCTGTCCCACCTTGATTTTCAGGCATGATTTTCAGTTTTGTTTCTCCTCAAAATGCCTACCTTCCAAAGAAAGCTTGTTTCCATTAATATTATGCAGAATATTTCTGGGCTGTTGTAGGGTATTTATAGTATTTCAATGCAGGCATTCCTTTTGTGGTGACTGGTTGTTTTGCTGCGTAATGGTTCCTTGAATAACTGCCAAACTGTCATCTGCTCAATGACTTCAAGGTTTGAAATCTTACTAAAATCATAACACAACCACAACAGCTTTATGGCATTCAGTTTCCATGTGGGTTTTAAAAACACCACTACTTCACATGACAAAATCTTTGAAAACTTTACCTCTAATTTGCATAGTTTATCCTATACACAGACTTTGAAAACTCTGTTATACAGCTGAATAACTTCATGCATGTCAGCAGTTCCATTGAAGAAGTTCCTCAGGTACAAAACATTTTCCAGGATTGGAGCCTTGCATTTTTACTACCTTTTAAATATTCATAGAATGACATCCTGTGAAGTGTTTTGTACAAAACTACTTTTCTGTGTAGCCTAAACCCTGAGCTAGACAATGTACAATCAGAAAATAATTCTATATAAAAGATAAAATGATCATGAAACTAAGGCCTATTCTACTCTTAAAAGTGAAGTCAACCTAGCAACTTAGGTCAGAGGTGTGAAAAACTTCAACCCTGACCCAAGTAGCTATGCCAGCCTAACCCCCAGTTTAGATACAGCTATGCTGTTATCTACATAGTTACTGTCATTCAGGGAAGTGGTGATCTTATACCAACAGGGAAAAAACCCTTCCATCAGTGAAGGCTGAGTCTACACTACAGGGTTTTCCCCTAATAATTAGGACAACATAGCTACGCCAGTATAGTTTGGGTAGTGTAGACAAACCCGAAGTATTGAGAGGTTTTAGGATAGTATTAGTAATTAAGACTCTGGCAGCCTGTCCTTTCTAAACTTCCAATTTTCAGGGTCTTATAACTCTGCCATAAGAATTCATTTTGACATGGGCCAGAAAGTGCTCCTTTTATGTGGAATTAAAGAGTAAGCAGAAAAAATACCGTCACTGGTATGTAAGTTTGACTTATGGAAGCAAGTAAATAGATTTTATTAAAGCTTTAAAAGGTTTTTTGGTATTGCTTTTTTGAAAGAGAAAAGCTATTTTTGCATTTTTAAATGAATGTGTGCACATCATTAGCCCTTAATAAGGGACTGCTACTTTGTTTTAAAATATGTTTCAAACAAGGAATTACTTAGTGTTCTTTTTAGGTAGAAGTACGTAGGATTTTTCATCAAATGGCTTTGTTGTGCTCTATCTCACTAAACTAGAGTCTGCCTGCATGCATCCAATTGCAGGGTTGAGGTTTGTGTGATATTTGCAGAGCCTCTTTTATTAAAAAAAAAAAAATCCATGCCCTACTTTCTCCATCTAGAAGCCAAACGCTTTGCATTTCTAATGCAGGAAGAACATTAATAATGCACCTCACACAATAGAGACAATCACCCTAAACACAGAGATCCAGCCACATAAGCATAAAGATTCTGAGAGGCCCTCCTTTTTTTTTTTTTTGAATCTTCTGTCTCTTCAGTTCTGTCTGACTTGAGTTTATTTCTAATGTCTTGCTCTTTTCCTTTGGTAGGAAGGCATTGCAGCACATGCCACCACTGTCCCTGACGTCGGGTTCTACAGACTTCTCAAGCTTCTTATCTCCCAATGTTTTGGAGGAAGTAGATAGTTTTCTTATAAGAATAACCAGGTAAATCTCATTCGCGTACTTGTAGGGTAAGAACATGATATAGAGTAAATGAGTACTGCAAAAATAGCTTCCATGTGTCATAGTCCTCATTTGTTCTTGTTTGTTCATACATTGACAAACTCAAAGATAAATATGAAAAATTGGTTCCTCAGCTCTTCAGTTTGAGCATTTAGCTGACCTAGAAGCCAAAAGCTCATTCCTCCGTCGTTGGCATAGTGTTGAGGTATATTTAATGTTAAGTTGGTGTGACATTAGTTCTGCAGTGAAAACTGTTTATGGATCTTTGGAGGAGTTAATAACATTTTTCTCCTTTTCTTTCATTGAGAATAAATTCTGAGCGATTAATCCAAAATGTGAATGCTAGAAATAGTGAAAATCTGGTCCCAAAAGCAGTCATGAGATACCATCTTTCAGGGTTTTTTTTTTTTTTTTTTTTTTTTGGTTTTTTTTTTACCTTAACTGCTGTTGTAATAAGGAAGTATATTGCCATCATGAATAGTTTAAGGAATTACTTTGGTATGTAAACCAACATGATTGGCCCTTTCCTGCTCCCACTGCAATCAATTGAAGTTTTGCCACTGGCTTCCTTTTGTTTAATCTCCGTTTTTCATAAATTCTACTTTATTAGAAATGTTAAATGTGATCAGGTACTAGTCAACCATGTCTTCAGTTATAAAGAAAAAGACTTAATAAATTAATATGTTTGCAATATGTTTACATAAAAAACCTCAAGTGTTAGGTATAAGCACATTTCCCATACAATTGTACTTAACCCGAAGTTTTGTTATACTATGTCTTTATCGGGTCTGCCTACACCAGATTATTGGGATGTGAACTTTTTTGTGCTTCCTAGCTATGTGGGTGTACAGAAAGTAGAGTAAAATTTTGAAAGAAATAAAGAGAGCAAATATAAGGGAATGAAATAAGGGTGCCAGATGGAGGCTCTAGACTGGTAATGTTTGAAATAGGGTGTACTAATAGGAGCGTACTCTTAAAAGAACAATATAACAAAAACTCAAATACTGAATTCCTGTGATAAAGCTAAATAGCCTTTTTTATCTTCTAGTTTTTAACTAGATGATAAAACCTTTCCAATGATTCTGTATAAAAGAGCGGATGATTCATCCAGTGTTGATTTCAGTAACTGGAACAGGACAATTAGCTATCAAGTTTTTATAAACAGATGGCTTAAATGGCTATATAAATAGGCCACATCATAAGTCCCTGGTATTAATTGAAATTATTGATGTACCATTTCATGTACTTGATTATGAAACTGCAGGTTTCCTTTCTTATATATATTTATGCATGGTCTTTTTATCTCCTAGTTGTTATGCCACTCCAGAAGTTGAACTTACATTGTTGGCTTTTGCCCTAGCCAGAGGGAGTGTTGCTAAAGTGATAAGTTCACTTTGTACTATCACTGATCATCTGGACACACAATACAAGGCTTCTTCACTCATCTCTTCCATGGCAACTGTTAGACAAAACCTGCTTTATAAATATGGTAAATATTTCAGGGACATCTTTAAGTGCTACTCAAATGAATAGTTATTGCATCCTTCAGAGAGAGAGAAGGGGTGTGTGTGTGTGTGTGCGCGAGATCAATCATAGACAGCTTTCCAAATTGTCTGTGTGTAAACTGGTTGTTTGATCTTTTAATCCGGGTATAAAAGGATTTTATTTTAATGAATATTATCAAGCTGAAAAGAAAGGTATATCTCCTAAAACAGTACTTGCATCAGAGCAGTGCTAGCACTAGAATTTGAGATCCTTGTGATCCTTCCAAGAACCAAAGGTGATGTCACCTTGGAGAAGGAAGTCTGTAATCCTGTGCTCAAGAAATGCATGGGCAGTTGGCTCTGTAGTAAGATGATAAAGGTGTTTGCATCTCTATTAAGTTTATCTAGTGGTACTAGTCTTCCTACAACAAGTTGCTGAATTTTTTTTCTCCAGTTTTACTGAGAGTAGAATGACATTTATTTATAATTTTTGTTAACGTTTTTTGTCGTAGCTGAATCATGTAGTGTAACTCAGACCTAAGTACAATTCTTTTGCTTTTGCTTTTGATAGGTTTATTTATCTGGATGTTTATTGTAGGTTTAAACATGAACCTGGTCTAGCAGAAGGCAGTAAATTGTCTTTCTGTGGGTATCAACTTAAGCTTTACTTCTGTCTGACGTGCTTTAACCTCTGTAGTTACAAATAAGGTTAATATGACTGAAAGTGATGGGGTTTTTTTTTGTTTGTTTTTGGTTTTTTTTGGAGTTTTCAGTTTGTATACATTGCTCATTTAGCAGTATTTTGTGTATGATCAATATCACCATTTCCTTCTGTGTAGTCCGTTTCCCTTTTGTTTGTTTGGATTTTCACTCAACAACATAGAACGAAAAACATTTTTAAATAGGAAAATGTGATTGCATGCTAATTGTGGTTTGCAGACTTAGCAACAGGTGTATATAGTACCAAAAATTATTTTTAATCAATTTTTTAAAATTGACCATCTCAGGTTGATGGTATCACTTTAACCACTTGTCTCCAGTCCTGAATTACTGGATATTCTTAGCAGTCATGCAGGTGTGAACCTAATGTAGAGAAATACTTTCACCAGACTCCACTGCTGGTTCTGGTGTGTGACAAATGTAAACATGTTACACATAAAATATTGTTACTTCTACATTATGCTCAGAATTCTGGAAAGTCACTTCTGTTTCCCACAGCAACTGTATCTCTGGCTACTTGTATAATAAAAGTGATATTTAGTATTATTTCATGTGCTGTGAATGCTTTAATTCAAAATGTGTGTGTTTTGACAGTCCTCCAGCTGTAACAATTCTTAATTAGTTGAAATTAAGTGTACAAAGACAACAGTTATGCAATAACATGGATTTTGCATTTGTTTCCCTTGTGTAAGATAAAAAGATCCGGTGGTGGTGTAATTCTTCAATTTTTTTCCTTAATTTTTTACCTTCTCTCGGTGTAAAGAATTTAGAATGCCATTGGCAAACAAGCTCTATATTGTTAGTTTTATAGCTCTGATAAACCTGTTGATTTGCTTGTTCAGGAAAGCCGCTACAGCTAACCCTTCAGGCATGTGACGTAAAAGGAAAGGAAGACAAATCAGGGCCTGAAAACCTCCTTGTTGAGCCATGGACAGGGGATGGTAAGTGTATAGTCTTTTGTTTATGGTTTCTTGTAGTGGTTCAGATCTGTACATTTTCACACTGATTGACAGATAGAAAAAAGGAACTACGGTAGACACAGTGCTTCTAAATTATAATTCTCACTCACAGGGAATTGCTCTTAGGAACTGTTCCTTCCCCTAAAACAAGTTTGGTATCTTAGGTCAGGTTATTGGTGCATTGGTTGAAAGTGAATAGCAGGCTGGTGTGAAAAACTTCATAGCAGAGCAGCATTTTGCTCTGAATCACAAGGGGCTTCCCAAACACTGATGGAGGGATGGAAGAGAAAATCATATAGAATATCCTCGGGTGGCTGAATATTTGGTTTCAAGAGTCAACAATTCTTTAATTGTTGATGTCTATCTTAGTCAAAATGGTCTTAAAAATCAGAAATAACAATATAAATGAGGCAATAAATAATGCTTTGACTTGCAGAGCCAATGTGCACTTCTCTAGAACGCCTTTTGAGGTGCTTAGCATACAACATACTTGAGGGCATAGAAGTTGTGCACTGTAGAGGTGGCATACACATTGGAAATCAATTTGTCTGTCTTGGGGTTGTTTGCAGTCATAGTTTGCGGGTGTTTGCATTGAAAAGTGTTTTTTGTTTGTTTGTTTGTTTGTTTGTTTTTCTTCCACTTATTCAGCCTCTATCTGAAGTAACATTGCCCTGGCATTTTGCTCTTGGTGCCACCGATTAAACTTCAGGATATTGTAACAAAAGGAGGGATTTATAATTCATGTTTTTCTGAGGTTTTTCTTTCATTTAAGAGGAAAGGGAGGATGTAGAAGGGTCTTGACAGTGTTATTCTGGCTTTCAGAAAAGCTGTAATTTAGATAAGTAAACACTGTCATTCAGTGGTCCCAATAACATTCAATGGGAGTGACTTTTCACTAAAACTTAGCAGATTGAAGAATTATTTCCTGTTACTGATAGCACAGTCCCAGGAGAGACTGTGGCTGTGAAGACACGGTCCTGAGGAAGGATATACTAACACAACACAAAAGGTGTTGAATGTACACCTTTTGATACATCATCATCTTTTATAAGCAGAATTACTAATGCCAGCATTATAATTTACTATTTCATTTGGACTCTCAAGTCTCATTCACTGGCTAAATCTTTGCTATAGAACAGAGCGCTGGGTTTTGTTTTACTCCTGTCATTATAATTCTGTATCCATTTACTTTAAGATGACAGTCCTCTAAACCTCATCCTGTTTTCATTGTTCCTTTAGGTTTTCTTACTGAGACTGGAAAGACCAGAGCAAGTATCATTCTTTCTACAGGAACTGAATCTACATTCCAGGTGACACAAATTAGAATAAAGGTAAGGAACTTGTTTGCATTATTCAAGCAGATTCTTGTATTAATGCTTTTTTTTCTTGGTGGTGGAATTTAGACAGTTGTTCACCTTTGAATGTACAGCTTTGTGATTAATTTGCAAGAAATTTGAGTGACAGCAGTTTGGGTTTTGTTTTGTATTTGCATGAGTCACAGGAAACTTGCACGAAAAGAAAAATAGAAATTACATCTGGTTACAGAATGCTGCCACAAGTGTACTCTGTAGAGCATTCTATCTATTTTATGTTGCCTCTGTCTATATCTTATTCAGGCCAATGAGGTATTTCTAGTTCTTGTGTATGTAGTATAATGCTTGCCATGTATTTAAACAGCAACATTACTCTGGTGTGGAGGTAAAAACTTATGTCCCAAACATTGGTAGAATCTCATAGCAGGAAGGAAGCTGTGATGAGGTTTTTACAGCTTGCTTTTCCGTTGTTGAAACTATAGCTTACTGTCCCAAAGCATGTGTGCATGCTTTGTAGTGCCCACCTGAATTGAGGATGACTAGACTTTTGTGCTTGTAGGTTCTCATCAGCTGGGGATGGAGGAGAGGGCAACTGTTCAAAAATTATAGTGCAATGATACTTGGAAACAATTTAAAAAAAAAATTGCCACCGCTTTTTGTATAAAACAGCAGAAAAGCAAATTGAATCAAGATGCAGGCTTTTTCTTTCTTGCTTGGCTCCAGGTGAGATGGTGGCTAAAATGAAACTTAGCTATGAGTTTGAGCCTTAATCTTTCAGAGATGTTTAATCTTTCTGAAACATTTCCTGTGTCATGTTCCTTTAAAACAAAGAAAATAAATAATATGATTCCAAAGAATCACAGATGAATTTTGCTGATCTCTGGTTTGATTTGAGTAACTCTTCTTTATAAGCAGAAACATCATTTTATTGTTATCCTAGTTTTCTCTGTGTTGCTCCAGCATTATGTTCTCCTTTCAGGTTCGGAAAGGTGCTATTGGGGCCCAGTGTGGGTTGGTGTTTGCTTATAACAGTTCTTCAGAAAAATTTCATGCAGAGGAACATTTTAAAAAATTTGAACGCTATGACAAGTGGAAGCTTCAAGAATTCAGGCAATTTTTAAAAAACAGGTAAAGGTGGGCAGGGTGGTAATGAATTTTTTAAAAAATTAACATTGCAGCAAGCCTTCTCTACCCTGTTTATAAAAGTCAGAGTGTGGATGAGGTCGGAGAAGTCTTTAACATTTCTTTGTGCCTACTGCTGTAGCTGCAAATAAAGTCACTTGCCACTGAACACCTAAAGGTCTACATTTAAAACTGAATCATGACCAGCCCAGTTTGAACTAAAATCTCAATTTGATACTTCTGAGAAGCTGTGTCTATACAGAATGCTGATTCCTAATAGCAGTATTGTTGCCTTTCTCTACAAGTATGCTGTGAAATTATTGACTTGACTTTGACAATAAAAATAAAAAAATCTATGGCAGACATGCATTTGCTGGAGTCTGTGCAGGTGAAATGTTTCTGCTACGTTTTCCTGAATCTTTAATTCTTCTAACAGGTAAAAATAGTTGGGTAACATAGCAGTGGGGCAATCCCTACGTTTTTTTTATTATAACTTTGGTTGATCTGCTTTTCTCTGCAGAAGTGATTGTTCATGTGATGAGCTGGGAGAGGATGATCCTGTTGGCTGGTTTGAGGTGGAAGAAGAATGGGATGAAGTGGAGGTCAAAATGCAGCAGTGCAGAATTTCCCAAGTAAGAAATAATTAGAACAGACTGACTGAGGCGTGAATGAGGAAATGATCATCTTCCTGCTTTCTTGAAGACCAGTTAAATAATCATCAGGTTTTTGTTACCAAAGAAGAGGCCCAGTAGTGTAGCTAGGGGTGGGAGCAGGACAGCGGCTGCTCTCCCACTGAGCATAAGTGGCACCTTTTCAATTTTTACTCACCCGGTGGCGCTCCGGGTCTTCGGCAGCACTTCGACGGCGGGTCCTTTACTCGTTCCGGGTGTGTTAGAGGCCTTGACTAGAGCTAAAAAGTCACTGAGAGCCATGGGAGCTAAGGCCACAGTTGATTTAGATTTAGCATGGACATTACTGTCTCAAAAGTGTAGAAAGTTTCCACTCACTGGATTGTGTCAAGAGGATGAGTTCCACTGTAAGCCTAATGATTAGAACATGAAACAAGCTGCACAATCACAGTTGTTCATATATTCTAATTTGCTCACTTTTAATTACTACGAAACAAAGACTAAATAGCGAAGAGTCCTTGTGGCACCTTAGCTTATGCCCAAATACATTTGTTAGTCTGTAAGGTGCCACAAGGACTCGTCGTTATTTTTGCTGATACAGATTAACACGGCCACCACTCTAAAATAAAGACTAGATTCTGCAGCCCTTATTCATAAGTAGCACCTTGTTCCTTGAGTAATTCCATGGATCTACTTGAGTACTGCACTACTCAGCATCTTAATTTGCAGCAATTAAAAGTGAAACTTGTCTTCCAGCGCATGTTGTTGTTTTGGGTTCAATTTTAATTTGGTTTCAGGTTCCCAAATCTCTTCTTCCTAGGGGAGAAAATACCAGAGGTGGCTGCTCAGGGACAAAAGTGAAAAGTCCCCGTTGCATAATGGAATCCAGAACATGCCATTTCCTTATTCAGTAGCTGTCTGAACTGTTATGCATGTACTGGACATATTTGTTCCCCAAATTTTTGTGATTACAGGATTAAAAAATACACCTCTACCCTGATATAACGCTGTCCTCGGGAGCCAAAAAATCTTACCGCATTATAGGTGAAACTGTGTTATATCGAACTTGCTTTGATCCGTCGGAGTGCACAACCCTGCCCCCTGGAGCGCTGCTTTACCACGTTGTATCCGAATTCCTGTTCTATCGGGTCACATTATATCAGGGTAGAGGTGTACCTTTGGACTCAGGGGATGCATTCCTTAATGGATACTCTCGGCTTCAGGTTCTTTATACTAATGTGGAAAGAATTGCAAGTTAAATACATGTATATATGTTTAATGTACATTGAATATTTATCCTCTACTTGTTTTTATATTAAGCTAATGATTTTCCACTTGCAGGAAAACTTGGCGCTATAAGATTAAGAAATAGAACACAGTTCACAAAATGAGTTAGGCTGGTAATTAAATGACTGAGTTTGCAAGTGAACATGGCAGTCACAGAACCCCCTAGTATGTAGCTCATACAGAACCTTCAGAATTAAAGTGTTTTACAAAAACGGGGGGTGGGGTGGTAGGCCAGGGCACTGGCTTTGCCTGAATAATATCATAGGATCTTAAATGTTTGTGTGGCTCTCGCTTTTGAAATCAGGATTTATGAACAGCGCTTTCGCTATTTTTATGTCTCTATCCAGTATTTAATGGTGAAGTTCTTGTGCACAAGGCAAGATACCGCAGAGCGCCTAGGAGTTCAAGGCCTGAATGTTCTGGGATATCTTCGGCCTGTGGTAGGGGAGCCCAACAGAAGCCTGAACTGTCTGAAATGCAAAGCAACAGATGACAGCATTTGTGGAACAACCCTTCTCCTGAAGACACTTCATTTCATCCAACAACTTGCACAGGACCTGGTATGTTTCTCTCCACATTTGTTCACTTCTTTAAAGCATGTGGTCTTGTTACAAGAATAAATGGTGGTACACCAAAGACCAACTTAAAAGACGCATTATAAATTAAAGTAGTGGTCAGAGAGCAAGCTGTAACTACATTCAGTGGTAATAATATGCAAGTCCTGAAACTTGAAGTGTCTGGAAAATGACTTTTAGTATACTAAGATGCCTTATAAAAGAGCACTTAAGTAAGTTAGGAATATGTCTTCTTTAAGAAAACCAGAACTGAACTGCATTTCCATATCTCACACACTATGATAAAGTGCTCAGTGGGATTAATGCAACATACTGTATATAAAAGTTCCACTGCCTTTTAAATAGCTCTGCTGCGTCTCTTGGAAGCATACAGGAGGATTAGAACAGGTGTATAGACTAGAACTTGTTGTCCACTATTTGAGTGAGTTAGATTTGTGAGAAAGTTGGGACATACAAAAGGAAGTGAAAATTGTTAGTCTGACGCAACAAAAAGAAAAGATATTGCTGCTTCATCCTAATGGGAGCCTGACCATGTTGTGTCCTGAGGCTGGAGTGGCATTTCAGATGCAGCTTGATATTTCTTTCATACTCCATATGTTGCAGTTTTCATTGTGTTTTTGTAAACATTCACTGTGTAGAATGAATTCTTCAATCCTATATTTTCTTTGCCTCTTTTAGGTTCAACAAAAAGAAAGTGGATTAAAGTACAGATCGTTCTTGGACTTCACTGGCCTTGACTTGCAGCTTTTCTGGAATTTTTACAATAAACTACACCAAAAGTAGGGCCCTCCTCCATCACAAAGTTAGCCATAAATATGTTTACATACAGTGCATTTTATTCAGCTGATGTTTACTGCCATTAAGTAGCCGATATTTTCCCTTCTCTCTGTTGTGTCATCTGGGTTTTTAGCTATAACATTACATAGATGCTTGTAATCTTTAAGTTTCAGTACAGTAAGTTTAATTCCGGTCTAGGTGTTAGGGGTGTGTTTTTTTTTTTTTTTTAATTTATTTATTTATATTTCTGTGTGTGATGGGATACTACATTTATAGTAGTATAAATAAAGCACAGTAGCATTTAGAGAAGACACAATTAGGAGATGCAAGGAAAAGTGATTTAAATGCCAGTTTAAAATCAACTATAATATATTAGTTAGTTCTTGGCTGTGTTTTCTTTACTCGGAGGCTCTCTTAGCATTACTGTCTCGTAGAGCACAGACCACGATGCTTGCTTTAGCATAGCAGTGTGTGCTGGAAATGAGTTCTTCCTGTGAAGATTTTACTCTTGTTTGTTTTCCTTTTAGCCCAAGGGAAGAATGTCTCTTTGCCCAGACTGTGCTGCTGCAGCTTCTTCAAAGCTGCTTCTCTGTGCTTACTGGAAACAATAAAACTAGTAAATCTCAGGAAGCTTCTCAAAGCAAAACTTCTGGCCAAATAGAAGCTGCAGTAGAGCTCTACAGGCATTTGTGTGAAGGTTCGTTAATATTATGCTGTCACTTACTAACTGTTGTTGTTGTTGTTGTTTTGTTTTAAAGGCGTTTTATACTTGTGTGAACTTGGAACAAGTATTTTCCAAAACCCAAGCCAGCTGCTGTTTCGGATTGTTGTGCTTTATTGCTATTTTAGACCCATGGGTTTAGCTGAGAGCTTGCTTCTGTACTTTCTTTGAGCCTCTGATGAAGTGATCTTGCATCTGTCCTGATAATATGTGGCCTGAAAGTGGTTGCAATGGCAAATTATTTCAGTGGAGCTGTATCTACTTGCACCAGTAGAGAATTTGGTCCTTTGACTTCAGTACTGGAATAAGTAGAAGGATTAGATCCGTTTATATCGAGTATTTCTAACCACTCATCACTGTGCTAGAATGAATCCACATGGTTGGGAAAGTACAAGTGAAATCTTGGCCCTGATGGCATTGAAGTTGATGGGAATATTGTCATTGACTTCTTTGGAGCCAGTACTTTGCCTTATATATTTAAGTACAATGATTTCAATAACTAGTATACCTAGTAAGAGATTATGAGAAACAAGGAATAGATGAATGACTTTGTACTGAGTGTGGTACATTTTGAAAGGTTTTGTTTGTTTGTTTTTTGTTTTTCTTTCACCAGGTTTGACAGTTGATCTTATAAATAAATATAACATTGAAGGTCCTGAAGTGAATCAGGTCATTTGAATCCGAGGTCTTCTCATAAGATCTTTCTTGCTACACTTCAGAAGTCTTTCTCACATGTTTGTGTAGACAAGCCTTAAGTAACATTTAGTTTGCAGTAAGCTGGGTTGAAATCTATCCTTTACTAGCGTGCTGTCCATGTGGACTCTGCTGATACACCCGAGTAGTTCCTTGCTGCGTCTTTGATCCTACTCCCATATCAAAGTGGGGTAGATCAGAGTGGATTAAGGAACTGTTAGAGCATGTTAGCAAGGTCCATATGGACAGTTGTTGCGCAGCAGGCTACCTCAATGTATATGTATATCCCAGCTTGTTGCAAGCTAAATGTTCTTGAAGATCAGTCCTTACATGTATATGTGATGAGTATTTTACGTGCTTTGGAAAGACTTGTGTCATGGAAAAAAAATGAAATTTTATAGTGTATTAAAGATATATACTTGGTTATTGATTTGAAATTGTAAAACTGTTTCCTTTTTTTGTGAACAGTCGTGGACATGAGTGATAGCAACTTCACACCCATGACAATGCTAAAGCAGGAAGTTAAGAACACACTGCTCAATGGAGCAGCTATCTTCTTCCCAGATAGACAGACCAGACGGGACCAGCTCTTCACCATGATGGTAAACCATGCAATGAGAAATGATTGCTCCACAATCACTTCATTCCAGATGAGGCGAGCTTGCCTTTACCTTTCCATAAAGTTATAGTTTCAGTTCAGATGGTCTATCTTAGAATGTCAACCTTCAAAAGAAGGCTCTTTTATACTCTCAAACGTGACTGTTTAAAGAGGGAAACATGGCATTGTGAAGTTCCATATTAGTAGCCTTTAAGTGATAGGCACTGCTCACTTTTTACAAATAAAACTTGTATATATAATAACCCCCATTTTATGTAGGCGAAAACCTGAGGCATAGGATGCAATGACTTTACATATGTTCTAGTGTCCAAGTCTGTGTGAGAACTTAAAAGAATATTGTATTGAATATTAAAAGGGTGTCATAAGGAGGAGGGAGAAAACTTGTTCACCTTAGCCTCTAAGGATAGAACCAGAAGCAATGGGTTTAAACTGCAGCAAGGGAGGTCTAGGTTGGACATTAGGAAAAAGTTCCTAACTGTCAGGGTGGTTAAACACTGGAATAAATTGCCTAGGGAGGTTATGGAATCTCCATCTCTGGAGATATTTAAGAATAGGTTAGATAAATGTCTATCAGGGATGGTCTAGACAGTATTTGGTCCTGCCATGCAGGCAGGGGACTGGACTCGATGACCTCTCGAGGTCCCTTCCAGTCCTAGAATCTATGAATCTATTTATATCCTGTTTTTCCTTATGATTTAGAACCTATTGGAATACTGGAAGTGTAAAATTCACATGCTGTATATATGGTGGTTTTGTTTTGTTTTGTTTTTTTTAACTCTTGCATGTGCATATGGGTCTGTAGGATTTCTTGTGTGATGGGATACTACCTTTATAGTATAAAAATAAAGCACCGTAGCATTTAGAGAAGACACAATTAGGAGATGCAAGGAAAAGTGATTTAAATGCCATTTTAAAATCAAGATTTGCTTAGTGGCAGAGAACTTAAAGATCCAGTTTCAATGGGGACTGAATTTTTTTAAAACATCTTTACAAACCAAAGATAAAGCTCAAACAATGGATATTTCTCATAAAGAAAATGCAGACCAAACATCTCTTGGAGCAAATACTAATCCTGTAGTCCACAAAAAGTATTTCCTGGTCCTGTCATTCTTTGTAATTCCTTGCTATTACCCAAAAAAACCCACATTTTTTTTAAACGTAAACCTCTTCCATTTCCTAGAAAAACATCACAGAACAGGAACATAAGCAATCTGTGCATCTCACCTTCAGATCCCTGTGTATGTACTTCAGGTAAGGCTCTTCGATATTGAAAAATAACTTTTTTCTCTGATTATCTTCATCCTACTGATCCTTTTCAATAATTCCACATTCTTCTGAAAAGAGAGATGCAAGTCAGCAAAATTGTTACTGCACTTTCTCTTTAAGAGAAGAAAAATCTATACATCTTACTAATATTGACTGGCTCAAAAGGCAATAACAAAAGATTGCCCAAGGGTAAAAATAATTACTGAGTCTGTGGTATATTGCCTAGAGTCTCTGAGTAGCATTGTTTACTGTTTTATCCTTGATCAATTTTTTTCAAACTACTGTTGTCCTTGGAAACAGTGAGTATTTGTTATATCTTTAAAATATCTCCACACTGATAAATTTATAGAACATTTGATTTTTCCTTCAGAAATGATGTGTAAATGATCTCTGCCGATTATCCTCACAACAGGGCATCTTTTTCAGACTTCTATCGTTAGCTGTTACACAGTAAGCTCTATCTTTTGCAGTGATCAGGATCCAGGTGGACTTTTGTTGTTACCAGATAAGGAAGTTTCTGAGGACTTTGACATCAGCCAGGTGCTGTCAGTCATGGATACCCTTCTGTTGGTGGCAGCGAGAGAGGTAGCTATCATTTGAGATTGTCTATTCTCACTTCTCCTGAAGCCAGTAGTTAACAGGACTATTCACACGAGTAAAATTTATTCTGTATGATTGTAGGATTCGGCCCCCACTAATTTAAATGTTATATGTTAAGCAGTAACTACATTTAATATTAAGAAACAAGGCAACATACTGAATAGGTTGCCTTAGGGAGTTTTTCCATAGAGTCCCTTAGTGACTGCCTTGAAGCTGTAAAAGAATTGAGCTAATTAAACCAGATTGAAGGATGGGAACCAGTCGGGTACCATAGACTGAAAGACCTGTGCTTGGGAAAGTAAGGACTTTTCACATGTGAAAATCATTAGCCTATGTTACAAAATGTGCTGAAAGCCTTAATTGATTGCCCCAAATGTAGTTGTAATTACTTAAACCTGTTTGCTGTTCATCTTACTGAGTTACTAAAGCAGCTTTCAAATATCACTTCTTTATGAATTTTTTTTTTAACCACTAGCAGTTCATATATGACTGGTCTCTTGCTTTTCATCTTTTTTGTGGCGGGTGGTGTGCGGTGGGGAGGAGGGTGGCGTATCTCATAATCTGTCACACTGCAGTGCATGGAATATCATTGATGTATTATTGCCGTGCATGGATATCATTGTTGTATTATTGCTTTTCAGTGTGAAATGATGATGCTGGATGTTGCCCAGCAGGAGAGTGGCACAGTACTGTCATCCTTATTCTGGTCTGTACAGGGAAGCCTCCTTTCATGGTGCTACCTACAACTTAAGGGCAATGATAATACAGCCAAGACTCTTGCCATGGAAATTCTTAAAAAATGTAAGTTCCAGAGCTGAGTCAGTGCCTAGTATATACAATAATGCAGGACTTTAAAATATGATCTCGAGAAGCTGATTAGCATTTTTATCTCTAGACACTCATCATAGTATCTAAGCATCCTTATAATTATAGTGCTCTAACAAATTTCAAAATTGGCCCAGAGCCATCTGGACCAATTTCCAGTCATCAGTATGGTTAAAGTTGTTGATTTGATTGTTATGTCTGAGGAGTCTGTAGAATCATGAGAAATTAATTTGGACCAAAAATTTCACTGGCTATTGAATCTACGAAGAAACAAAATTTAGTTCCATTTTAGATATTTTTCCTTAGTTGTCCATTATTAGGGCATCTTCCCTCCATCTCCCTCAAAAGTAATATCTCCCCTGGATGAGACAGCATGTCATTTTGGTAGATCTGGGTAATCACAAAAAAAGCTGAACTCATTTTGTCTGTAGTAAGATCTATTAATCTAGGCATTTCTAAGGCGCATACCACCATAGCATTCTTTGTCTCAGCACAGCAACCCAAAGTTACTTGAATAACTACTTGGGCCATAAATGTAATGGTAGAGTGATATTAAATTTGTACTTTGTAATGTCGGGCTATTTCTAAATTCAAACCTGGATTATATTCTATACTTTTATTTTTATACTAGTTATGTATTCAGTCATTTTATTCATATTTAAAATGTTCAGCTAAAAGTTGCTGGCCTTGCTTATAATTCATGTTTCATTCCTTAGTAAAACAATGATCCAGGAAATCAGATGTTTATAGTAGAGTTAGTGAAACAGGAATTTTAGATCAAGGAGACATAGTCTGATTACAATACTAGTTTCTCTATGAATTGTGCTTTTGGTGGTGTTAGTGACAGAGTGTCCTATTGCCAGCAGTGGATATGTGCAAAACATTTTTTTGTGTCCCAACTGCCTTTTGAACGCAAGTTCCTTGGGGCAACACCTGTCTTTCTCTATTTTGCACAACATGAACCCCACTAGAGGTGCACAGTAAAAACAGACTCCCAGTAGAGAATCCTCAATTTGGCTAACTTTCTATTACCTAATATGTTTTCTTTCTTTTTTAGATGTGGGCCAGTTCCTGACAAATATCAGAACAATTTTAGAATCACTTTTGTCCCAATACAGTGGCAAACATATAGTAGAAAAATTAAGTAACTCTGTTTTTGCGATGGCAACCCGTCAGCTGGTAGGTGAATGACTGAAATGTCCTACAGTTTTCCTTTAGTGTGGATATATTTATGACGGCTTTGTAACTTTTAGGTGGTGTGTTTTTTTTTTTTTTTTTTTTTTTTCCCCCTTAGGTGACTTTCTTGTTGGATTTCTGCACTTTAGACATTCCACACTGCACCCTACTTCAGGGTTTCAGTACCCTGACACAGCTGCTGCGGAACCTTTGTAGCGAATCCGGAGAAAGTCTTAATAAGGTAGCCTAAGATAGATAGATATAGATACTTTACACCTCTGATTCTCTGTAACCTTTTGAATTCTGCCTCTCCTTTACCCACCACCATGTATCTGATGAGTTCCTGTCCCTTCAGGATCTCTCTAAAGTGATTTTGAGCATTTTTATAGTGGAGAAGTCACATCTATAAGTATGCAACCAGGTTACGTAAGAAAACTGTTCCGAACATTCAATCTTTAAAGGGATTATGCGTTCATCATCACCTTATTTCAAAAGATCACGTTTACTTATGTAAAATGTGTTGTGGATCAAATGAAAATGCTATGGTCACTAGTTAGAACATAAGTCAGTCACTATGTGATAAAAATAGAATCACTTCTTAGATTAAGAAGTTCATGTGAATTAATACTGTTGATTGCATCATAAATATATAACAAAAGATAGGACCTTTGTCCTGGGAGCTTGCAATTTAACACACAGATCTGTGTTGGGAAAGATTAATGGGATACGTTTGTTTAAAGGAGAGAGTGGAAGTTTTTTAAAGGGTACTGTAAAGTTTGAAACAAGATGGGAACTTACTCCAAGTTTTCTGGAGCTGCATGATGAAATGCAGAACTGAGAGTGGGAAATCTATCTGTTCTGGTTCTTATACCACACCAATCATTGCAGTATGTGAGTATATAAAAGCAGATAAAGGGAAGGGGAGAGTGGATTCCAAGGTATGGAGTTGGAGGAGAGTAAGAGGAAATAAGAGCAAAAATATCTTTAAGGATGAAATTATGCTTTTGTTCTGAAGGTGGAAATGAAGAGCTTGCACTTGATTTAGTAAAAAACAAGCCGGTGAAAGGTTTTGAGGAGTAGTGATGCAATTGATATGGCAGCAGATGAAGATTTGTTTCAGTGTCAGCATTTTGGATAGACTGATTTTGGAAGAAATGAGTGACTGGAGTCCAGAGAGGAGATGATTTATAGTTAACCAAAGCCTGGGTGGGGGGTTTGAATAGATAGGAAAGGTTGGGTTTTGGAGGTGATAAAAAGGAAGGGAAGATGAGAGGTTTCGTCAGAGCCTGGATATGGGAGGAGGAGAGAGAAGTAGATGATGACACTGAGATTGAGCCTGTAAAATACATACCGTAGGACAGTGGAGAAGGATTGAAGACAGGAGAGAGGTAAAAGAGGAAAAATAAAAAGTTAAGAAAATACTAGTACATGCTTCATAATCTTACTTGGCACCATTCTTTATAGTGATGTAAGTAGAGGGATAAGTGCTTACAGTACATGTATGTGTGTATATGGCTACTCCAAACTATGGACTCAGATGTGAAATAATGCAGTGCTGTAATCCTCCTGTTGAACGCTTTGCATTTGTACCCTATAAGGTGAAAGTTGTTGTATTTAATTATGCAGGTGGACATGGAAAGCTGGCAGCAAGAACAACCCGTGGTGCTGCGAACATGGACAATGGAATCTCCTCACAACTATGAAAATAATTGCCATGAGGTTTCCGTCTTCCTTTGTCCTGGGGCAACCTACTTTGAGGTGGAATTTGATGAAAAATGTGAAACAGAAAGGAGGTAACTTAATAGTGTGCCATCTTTGACTCCACAAACTGTTCACAAAGGGGCAAATCCTGCACTCTGTGCAGAGAATCATTACCTACTCCACCCTCAGCATGCACCATCCACCCTGTACTCTTCTTTGCACCTCTGCTTAAAGATTCTTGACACAGCTGAGCTCCCACTTGAAAGGGTGCAGACAAACTCTTTGCACAGACACTGAGTGTCAAGGCTATGCTCCCTCAGGCAGTGGAACTATGCTTCTTCTTCGAGTGCTTGCTCATATCCATTCCATTAGGTGTGCGCGCGCCGCGTGCACGATCGTCGGAAGATTTTTACCCTAGCAACACCGGCGGGTCGGCTGTGGAGCCCCCTAGAGTGGCGCCTTCATGGCGCTGAATATATACCCCAGCCGACCCGGCGCCCCCTCAGTTCCTTCTTACCGCCCCTGACGGTCGTTGGAACTGTGGAGCGCGGCATAGCTGTCCTCCACTCTCCCTAGCTTACTTAGTCATTCGAAGTTATAGTTATAGTTGTAGTTCTAGTGTTTATAGTTAAATAGTTTTAAAGTTGTTATTGTAGTTCAGGGGGTTAAGGGGGTCGTCTCCCCCTTTCTCCCCCGGCCGCGGGCCCGGGCTCATGCCCAACGCTCCCGGCTTCAAGCAGTGCGCCTCCTGCGCTAAGCCTATGCCCACGAGCGACCCGCACGACTCCTGTTTGAAGTGCCTGGGAGAGTCCCACCAAACAGATAAATGCAAGATCTGTAAGGCCTTCAAACCAAGAACCAAGAAGGAGCGGGACTTTCGGCTCAGGCAACTCCTAATGGAGGCGGCACTTAGCCCGGACACTCCTTCTACGGGCCAGACTCCGGCGCCTAGCACCTCGGTGCGCAGTGCCCCGGCGGCACCGGCTATGACGACCACGCGAGTGGCGTCAGACAAGCCTCCCCGGCACCGGACCTCGTCGGCACCGCAAGCACAGCAAGTGCCTCGGCGCCGGTCATTATCCCCAGGGCATAAAAAAGCCCATAAGACGGGGACATCCGTGCCGAAGACGCCGGCTCCCCCAGTGCCGGGGGTAGAGCCGCGTCTGCCGGTGGAGCAACGAAAACAGGCGCCTCCAGCACCGTCGACTCCGGCGCCAAGGCCGTCGAGTCCGGTGCAAATAGCGTCTCCACCGAGGCCGGCGGTGATACAGTGTCTCCCGTCGACTCCAGAGACCTTCGCGGCGGCGAGAGACTTAATAGCTCTCACGGAGCCGGCACCGCCTCAACCACCGGCACCGAATGCACCGTTGACTCGCCCGGTACAGTCGAGAGGGAAACCTGCCTTGATGCGCCCTCCATCACAAGGGCTGGATCCTCGGCACCGATCCAGGTCCCGAAGCAGGTCCCCACGCCGCTCGCAGTCCCGGCACCGAATATCGTCTCGGCACCGGTCGTACTCGCGGCCAAGATCTTCTTCGCGGCACCGCTCTACGTCTCGGCACCGATATGATCGTCGGCACCGATCAACGTCGAGACGTAGTTCTCGGCACCGCTACGGTCGACGCTCGACGTCGAGGGGCCGCTCCCGGCACCGGGCATACTCCAGGTCCTCGTCGAGGTCCAGATCCGACTCCCGGCACCGACGAGGTCATCGGCACCGGTCGCGGTCCCGGCACCGATCGCCGGCACCGCACAGAGATAGATCATCTCCGGACCGGCACCGTGCGGCACCGCAGACCACGGGGATCGTTTCATCCTTCTCAGCACCGCCATGGCCGTCAAGATCGGTGTCTCGCTCCTCGGAGGACCTGTCGAGATCGGCATACCCCCCTCAGGGGCAGGCCGAGGAACGAGACTTGGGCCATTGACAGGAGAGGGCAGAGGACCACTCTCATGGACCATCTCACTGGTCGTTTTGGACCCCGTGGGCGTACCACCAGGAGCAAGGGGCTTCAATACCATCGACCTCTCGCTCGGGTCACTCGGTCAGAAGGGTCCCAGAATCCACCATCTCTCGGCCTCCGCCTGGAGGCGTGGAGGCTTCTGTGTCCACGCCACCCGACACCATGGACCCAAGTGCAGGTGACGCTCCGACCCAAGAGCAGGGGGATCGGGACCCCCCCTTGGATCCAGTACAACCGGAGGCATCCTCCTCCTCCTCTCCGGATGAGGCAGTGGCGGGCACTTCATGTACGGGTCCCCCTCCGATAGATCTTCGGGCTCACCAGGATCTCCTGCGTAGGATGGCCCGTAATATGGACCTGCAGGCGGAGGAGATAGTGGAGGTGCACGACCCGATCGTGAATATCCTTGGAGCAGATGCCCCATCAAGGGTGGCGTTACCCTTGATCCGCACGATCCAAACGAATGCGGATATGATATGGCAAACTCCTGCCTCCATTCCGCCCACAGCGAGAGGGGTGGAAAGGAAATACTTTGTCCCGTCCAAGGACTATGGGTACTTGTATACCCACCCCCAACCGTGTTCACTGGTGGTGGAATCAGTGAATGCACGAGAGCGCCACGGCCAGCAGGCTGCAGCGCCTAAATCAAAAGAGGCTAAGCGGCTTGATCTGTTTGGCCGTAAGGTTTACTCAGCCGGAGGGCTACAACTTAGAGCGGCGAATCAACAGGCGCTACTGAGCCGCTACAATTTCAACTCCTGGAACTCTATGGGGAAGTTTAAGGAGTTGATTCCCCAAGAGTCCAGGGAAGAGTTTGGAGCCATGGTGGAGGAGGGCAAGAAGGTGGCTCGGACCTCCTTGCAGGCCTCCTTGGACATTGCAGACTCAGCTGCGAGGACCCTGGCCTCGGGTATCGCTATGCGCAGGATCTCCTGGCTTCAGGTTTCGGGTTTGCCTCCGGAGCTGCAGCAAACCCTACAAGATCTGCCCTTTGAGGGACATGGATTGTTCTCGGACAAGACGGACTCTCGCCTGCAGAGCCTCAAGGACTCGAGAACAATCATGCGCTCCCTGGGGATGCATGTTGTGGGCCCTCAGCGCAGGCCATTTAGGCCGCAGCCTCAGCGCTCCTACCCCCCCCCCCGCCTCGTCAGAGACAGGACTCGGCCCGGAGGCAAGGGCGAGGTGGTAGAAGAAGGTGGACCGGCCCTCAACCCGGCCAGAACCAGGGGCCACCTAGACCGCCTTCAGGCCCCAGGCAGAACTTTTGAAGGTGCGGTCGAGGACGGCGCCCCAGTCATCCCCCAGGATCCAGCCCCCTCCTTTCGGGATCGCCTCTCCCACTTCCACCGTGCTTGGTCCCTTTATAACTTCGGACCGTTGGGTCCTCCGCACGGTGGAGAGGGGATACGCTATCCAGTTTTCTTCTATCCCCCCCTCCTCCCCCCCTTCCCCGTCCCTCTTCAGGGACCCTTCTCACGAGCAACTTCTTATACAGGAGGTTTCTACGCTCCTGGCCATGGGGGCCATAGAGGAGGTTCCGATAGAGTTAAGGGGCAGGGGATTTTATTCCCGTTACTTCCTGATCCCCAAGTCCAAAGGAGGTCTGCGACCCATCTTGGACTTGCGCGGACTCAACAAATTCGTAGTAAAGTTGAAGTTCCGCATGGTCTCTTTGGGGGCCATTATCCCTTCCCTCGATCCTGGAGACTGGTTCGCCGCCCTCGACATGAAAGACGCATACTTTCACGTTGCAATTTACCCGCCTCACAGACGCTTCCTGCGATTCGTGGTAAACACGGTGCACTACCAATTTGCTGTCCTTCCCTTCGGCCTATCCTCGGCCCCAAGAGTGTTCACGAAATGTATGGCTGTCGTGGCAGCGTACCTTCGTCGGCAAGGGGTACAGGTGTTCCCGTACCTAGACGACTGGCTGGTGCGCGGTCGCACCAAGGAGCAAGTTCAAGCTCACGTCCACAGAATAGTGCACACATTCAACGAGTTGGGCATCCTACTCAACAAGGACAAATCCACTCTAGAACCTACCCAGAGAATAGAATTCATCGGCGCAGTTCTAGACTCCAGACGTGCACAAGCCATCCTGCCAGACAACCGCTTTGGCACCATCACGAACCTCATTCAAGGGCTCAAGGCCTTCCCAACTACCACGGTGAGGTCGTGCCTTACCCTGCTGGGTCACATGGCTTCCTGCACGTACGTAACCAGGCATGCCAGACTTCGGCTTCGCCCGCTTCAAACCTGGGTGTCATCAATATACCGTCCACATCGGGACAGCCTGAACATGGTGGTCACGGTCCCGAACTCGGTCCTGGCCTCCCTCACCTGGTGGCTAGATCACAATGTGGTCTGCGAGGGGATGCCATTTCACGCCCCACAACCCTCTCTGCACCTGGTCACAGACGCGTCATCTCTGGGTTGGGGCGCCCATCTCAACGAACACCATACCCAGGGCCTGTGGACTGCATCCCAGTTAGCCCTGCACATCAATGTTCGGGAACTGATGGCGGTACGCCTGGCGTGCCAGGCATTCCTCAATCTCCTACGTGGCCGCTGTGTGTTAGTTCTCATCGACAACGCCACGGCCATGTTTTACATCAACAAGCAAGGAGGAGCACGTTCGTCAATTCTATGCCAAGAGGCCATTCGCCTGTGGGACTTCTGCATCGCCCACTCAATCCATCTCACGGCATCGTTCCTCCCTGGAGTCCAGAACACTCTAGCGGACCGACTCAGCAGGTCCTTCCAAACGCACGAGTGGTCTATCCGTCCGGACATCATACATTCCATCTTCCAGAGGTGGGGGTTTCCCCAGATAGACCTGTTTGCATCTCGAGACAACAGGAAGTGCCACGTGTTCTGCTCCCTACAAGGTCGAGCTCCGGGCTCCCTCTCGGATGCCTTTCTACTTCCCTGGAAAGACCACCTGTTTTATGCCTTCCCTCCGTTTCCTCTGGTCCACAAGGTACTGCTCAAACTGCGCAGAGACCAGGCACAGGTAATTCTGATCGCTCCTGCGTGGCCGAGACAACATTGGTACACCACACTGTTGGAGCTCTCGGTTCAGACACCGATCCCGCTTCCGTTGTGTCCGGATCTCATCTCTCAGGACCACGGCCGGTTGCGTCACCCCGACCTGCAATCACTCCACCTCACGGCGTGGCTGCTCCATGGTTCACCCAGGCAGAGCAGCAATGCTCGCACTCTGTACAACAGATTCTACTGAGCAGTAGGAAGCCCTCAACACGCACCACGTACCTGGCCAAGTGGAAGCGGTTCTCCTGTTGGTGCGAACAACGAGCCACGTCCCCGTTGCAGGCATCCATTCCTCTCATATTGGAATATCTCCTCTCCCTAAAACTGCAAGGGTTGGCGATATCTTCAATCAGAGTTCACCTGGCTGCTATATCAGCCTTTCACCCCGGGGAACTCGCGTCCTCGGTATTCTCTAACCCGATGGTCGTTAGATTCCTCAAGGGCTTAGACTGGACGTACCCACAACAGCGTCAGCCCGTCCCGACGTGGGACCTTAATCTGGTCCTCTCCAAACTCACAGGTCCTCCATTCGAACCACTAGCCACCTGTTCACTTTTGTACCTGTCCTGGAAGACAGCCTTCCTCGTAGCCATCACCTCAGCACGGCGAGTTTCTGAACTCAGGGCACTTACATCCGAGCCCCCTTATACAGTTTTCCATAAGGATAAAGTGCAGCTTCGTCCACATCCTGCCTTTCTCCCTAAGGTGGTTTCTCCTTTTCATATCAACCAGGACATATTTCTCCCGGTCTTTTATCCCAAACCACATGCTACTCGCCAGGATCAACGTTTGCATTCCCTGGACGTACGCAGGGCCCTGGCCTTCTATATTGACCGCACAAAGCACTTTAGAAAGACGACGCAACTCTTCGTTGCAGTAGCCGACCGAATGAAAGGCTCACCGGTCTCCTCACAACGCCTATCCTCCTGGATTACGTCTTGCATCCGGACTTGCTATGACCTGGCAGGTGTCTCAGCACCCCACCTCACCGCTCACTCCACGAGGGCCCAAGCCTCCTCGACTGCTTTCCTGGCACATGTTCCGATACAGGACATTTGTAGAGCGGCGGTTTGGTCATCAGTCCACACGTTTACAGCTCACTATGCACTAGTGCAGCAGTCCAGGGAAGATGCTGCTTTCGGATCTGCGGTTTTGCACACAGCAATGTCTCACTCCGACCCCACCACCTAAGTTGGGCTTGGGAGTCACCTAATGGAATGGATATGAGCAAGCACTCGAAGAAGAAAAGACGGTTACTCACCGTTGTAACTGTTGTTCTTCGAGATGTGTTGCTCATATCCATTCCAAACCCGCCCCCCGTCCCCACTGTCGGAGTAGCCGGCAAGAAGGAACTGAGGGGGCGCCGGGTCGGCTGGGGTATATATTCAGCGCCATGAAGGCGCCACTCTAGGGGGCTCCACAGCCGACCCGCCGGTGTTGCTAGGGTAAAAATCTTCCGACGATCGTGCACGCGGCGCGCGCACACCTAATGGAATGGATATGAGCAACACATCTCGAAGAACAACAGTTACAACGGTGAGTAACCGTCTTTTTCCATTGATTACTCTTGTATTAGCACTTGAAAAAACCTGTGGCCGTCATTGCGTGTTCCCAGCATTCACTTTACCCTACTTGAGCACAACTATACTAAAGTTCAGTCCTTTCTGTAACTTACCTCTGTTTCTTTCTGGCTTACTACTGAGAAATGCTTAATATTTGAACTTGATATTAAGGATCAGGGAGCTATGTTGTAGAAATGACCATATATGTGCTGTATGAAGGAATGAAATGTTTATATAATCATCTAAAGCAGTAAATACGTCTCTGAAGGGATTGTGTCTACATTGCTGAGTCTCCAGAGTGGGGTGGTTAGGGAAGTCTGAGAAATTCCAAAGTAAACTTGTCCAAAAGTTTTAAAAATAAAAATGTGTAAGTAATGAGTTGCACTCTCCACAGATATGATTACCTGGAGTTTACTGATGCCAGAGGTGCAAAAACTCGTTATGATACAAAGGTTGGCACTGAGAAGTGGCCCAAGGTGAGTGACTTTAAAATATTGTGCAAAATACACATGTTAATATTGGGGTACCCTGGAACTCTGTGGTAAGAGATTCTGCAGAGACCTTGTAATCTGACAATTTATCTTTGGTGTGGGTGTGTGCACACACCCACCTCTGATGCTCAGAGGGGTAGGGAGGAGGGGAGAAATCTGTAATTCCACAGTGATGCGAATGAATGACCCAGAAGGTCCTTTCCAATAGTAATGTCTGATTAACTCACTACCAGCTAGCATGTAGAAAACCATGTTTCACTGCAGTTAAACATACAGTTGAAATTGTTCTCTGATCTCCTTGTACCTCATTAATTTTAAATAAACCTTGAGATGGCAAGTTGAATTCATTTATTATTTTCTTGTGGCCACTCACGTGCTACTTCATAGCTACTCCAGTGTAACCTTTCCCTCCCGTTATATTTTTTTTAACATTAAAAGCTGTATTGTGGGCTGAAACTTTCAATTATTCTTTTGACTAGAAAGTTGAAACTTTAATTGCTCTAGGCTTTTCAGTCATGTGGTGGGGGGCTAGCACATATTACAGAGAAACCGTGAGAATATTGAAAAACACAATTGCTGAAGGAAATTCATGACCCCAAAATGTCTTCCTGTCATGTACATTTGGCAAAATGACTGTTTTGTTGCTCTGTAGAAAGTGACCTTTAAGGCTGGCCCACGGCTGCAGTTTCTCTTTCACTCTGACAGCAGTAATAATGAGTGGGGCTACAAGTTCTCCATCACTGCTTATGGCCTACCGGATGTCGCAGTTTCTTGGGGCTTGGATTTACAGCTGCTTGTATCCAGGTTGATGGGGCGCTTGGCTTCGCGGAGTATGGCACTGAAATCTCAACTGGGTAAGTTGAATTAGTTTCTCTAGCAGTCCTGCTTCCAGGATGGGGATGAGGTGCAAGAATCTAATATTTTATATTCTTGAAAGGAATACATATTGTTCCAGCCCACTCATATTTGAAAACAGAAAATCCTGACTAGGTTGCCAGTTACAGACCAAGTTGGTAATGACCAAAATTTTTAACCATCTGGCGACTTTTTAGTGGGCTATGTGCAGCAAGTTTGGTTGCTACGTATGCTGCCTCTTTAACCTTCTCTTTGGGAAAATTACAAAAAAACTCCATCACTATTGGCACCCTTTGCAGTCTTAAGAGACCAAGAGTGGAATGGACTTGGAGACAGAACTACTCTGACCCCTGGAGGTGGTCATGTTAAGTATCAAAGGGGGGAATCTTTCATTGCTATTGCATATGCTGTATCTTTTCTGTGGATTTCATGAGGATTTCGTTAAATTTGCACCAGAAAATGGAAAAAGTAAGAATTCATAGCACATCATTTATGCTGATTTTAAAATGTTCCCTTTGATCATTTGGAATTTCTTAAATCTAAAAGGAGCTGGGGGGGGGGACACTTATTTCAGTTCCTGTATTGGAGCACCATATGTCAGCATAATCTGTAGTTTATTTACTAGACCTCTGAACCATAATGCAAAATTCATTCTGATATTAACTTCTGCTTGTGTGTGTTGAGGGATCAGTATGAAACTTCATGAGTGCTTTGTAGTGCAGAACCTGTCCATGTGATTTGGCCAGATTTCTGCTCTGTCTACCTAAACTTTCCCTGAAGTTTTCAGTCACGATTCTGTTGGATTGTTTACATGTATTCTGGTATCACCCACAATAAATTAAGCATTGTCTGCAGGCGCAGGGAGGTGCAATCCCTGCCACAAAGAGCTTGTTATTCAAGGCCCTGGTGCCACAATCTCTTCTGCACATATTTAACTTCAGTCATATGAGTAGTGAATTCAATTGGGCTACTGACATAAGTAAAGTTAAGAATGCATGTGTTTGCGGGGGTTTAGGCCTGTGAAGATAGACAACATACAAAGGGTTGGCCACAGGTATCCCAGTCATATCTGTATGTTTCATATATGAATTAAGATTTCCAAAAAAAAGATCCCAAAGTTAGGAACCTATGTCTATATGTAGACCTGTGCTTTATTTTTCAAAAGTGCCGAGCATCCTATAGTTCTCATTGAGGTCAACAGGAGCTTTCAAGTTTTCAGGACTCCAGAAAGTCAGGCAGATGCCTCGCTGTGGGTTTGGGAACTTACGTTTAGGGTTTCTATTTTCAAAAATCTGTACCTCAGTGTATCCGTTTATATGCGTTTTGTTGCATGCTATAGGTTATGACATGCCAGATATTCCATTCCCTGTATCTGTAGCTTGTAAAGTGCTTTGAGTAGTCGGATACTGTGGTCATGAGTACAGCTTAGATGTTTAAATGTACGGCCTTTTAGAATAGTAACATGCTGTAGCATTGTATTTTTTAATCTGCATTCATGTCAGCAGTCAGACTGTACATGAGTGGTGTGATGTCTGTCTGCTGCATACGTGGCACTAAACATCATGAGTAACCGTCAGTCTGAGACCTTTTTTTGTTCTACATGCCATTTCCTTTTTGTTTTCCTTTCGCGGCAGGTGTTTAAAATTGTGCACTTTTGCAGTCATATAAAATTGAACAAAAATATTTAGTATTGAACATAAATCCATGTCTGTCTTGCTGTTTTTGCAGAGCTAGGTAGTGAAGCAGAGCTGCCTCCTTCAAAAGTGACATCAGTTCTTAATTCTCCTTTATGGAAACCTGTCTTCAGGCATCAGATGTGTCCTGAGGCGACTTTGGAAGCAAATGAACCCAGTCAAGTGCACCAAAATAAAGAGGTATTTAGGCCACTGCTTCTGTTTTATGGGTAGGAAAATACTATGCGAGAGTGGTTTTATTCAGGCTTAATGAGCTGACGCCTCTCTAACTGTACACTGCTAGGCTGAGGTGGCCATCTCATGGGCTGCTGAATTCTCAAAAGAAGAGAAATTTTTGTTCTGTGCCCTTTGTATTAAGTTGTCATTTTGACTAACGTCTGTCTGAGGTATGGGTTGTTCAAATATATAAATGAGATGCAAGCATTTTTAAACTGATATTAAGTAAATGTTTCAATACTCTTTCCAGACTAAGAACTCTCATGTGGATGACTGCCGTAACTTGCTTCTCAACTTTGCAAAATCAGATCCTTCCCAGGATTTCTGTGGGCAAAATTCTGAGCTTTTCAAAGGACTTATACAGGCATGTAAAAAACAGGCCCCAAAGACAGATATAGTTGCTGGTTCCACTGTTGATCAAGCTGTGAACGCCACATTTGCTGCTTTGGTGTATCTCACTCCAGATTTATATGGGAAGCTACAAAAATATGGTAACTCTTATATTAGTGAATATATCAATAATGAAGGCTGATACTTTGTAAGAAATCATATTATAATTCAGTTGTAAAACTTGAAAAATGTATTTAGTTTCAAAAATATTCAGAAGGTTAGATGTTTCATCCTGTATAAAGAAAATATTACAGCCCTGCACTCACCAACTAGTGCCACAATACCACAATAGACTGTAATAAGATTATAATGCTTTGTTAGTGTTTTTCATCATCACAGCTCTTTTCGAAGGTTAGCTAATCATCACAAATCCTCTAAGTCGCATAGGCAAATAGGGTTATCCTTGTTTTAAAGATGAGTAAACTAAGCCAGAGATGTTGTGATTTGACCAAGTCCACAAGGGGCATTGGTTTTTGAACCGGGATTGTAACTCAAAGGTATCTGTCTCCCACGAGTTGAGTCATTAGAACACAACTCTCTCTCATTAAACATTTCCTAAACAGCAAGGAACAAAGTATTTACATTTTAGCAGTACTGTTTGGGGAGGAAATGCAAATGAAGCCCCTAAATAGTGTCATGCTTTGGAAAGTGAGCTTGCAACCCACTGTGGGGTTTAAGTTAATATTCTGCTCCTAACTCATGCAGTTGGCTCTCGGTATTGCAACTTGTACCTTTCCAGGGAATAGGGTTGCCAACTTTTCTTTCTAATATGCAATACACTACTTGTGTCATAACATGCTATCTGAAGTAAGTGCTCATCTGTTGAACAAAAAAGTGCTATTTGGCCTCTCAGGGTCTGATTCTAAGGGGTACTGAGCACGTGCAACTCCCATTGAAGTCCTGGGAATAGCCTCTATTTGTCCTGCCTGTACATTTGCAGGACCCATATGTATTGACTGTAACTGTACATACTCATTCATTATTCCACTTTGCAAATAGGTCTGCTGTCAGGGTACAGGAGATGGTTTTAATGCATTACCAGCCTTTATAGTATATCCGTAAGAACAATAGGGAACAAAACAACCTGCCTGGCATTGCCTTAAGAGGTAGATGACAGGGTCTATCACAGCCTTTTGCAGATATCTTATTTTATTTTAATCGTTAAGTGATGTGAAACTGAAGCAGTGAATAAAAAGACTTTCCTCTTTTTTTTGTTTTCACAGTCCTCAGTGGAGGCAAGATGCCTCTGACTGAAGAGTTTGCACAAGTATATTCTCTGGCTGATGGGATTAGAATATGGATGGTAAGGTTGTTCAGGATGATTATTTCTATTTGGGTTTTCTTCTTTCACATATATTTTTGCTCCTGAGCCCCAATGCGGAGTCTGTGTCACTGTACTTTGCAATGTAAAATGTAAAAATGGTTTTGGTGTGTGTGTGTGTGTTGGGGCGGGGGGGGGCGGCTGAGGAGGGTCTGTTTTTATTTTTTCTCAATGATTGCAGATCAAATTTGTTCAACTTAAAAGTAAAAAGATGTTTTTCCTGACTGCCATGTTTTTCCTGACTGCAAAGTCAATTTTGGCTAGTCTGGCTTAGGCCTTTCATTTCATGCATCATTACCAGTATCTAAAGATTCTGTGAGCCAAGCTCTTCCCTAGGCTTTTCAATGAAGGTGCAGAGGTAGAATTTTGCCCTGCAATTGGAATTCTTTTGATTATAGTATCCTAGAAATGGAGGGCTGGAATGGACTTCGAGAAGTTATCAAGTTCAGCCTATTGTGCTGAGGCAGAGTTGCCACAATGACAGCCCTACATTTCTATGATACTGACAGGTATTTGTCTAACCTGTCCTTAAAAACCTACAATGACAGGATGTCCACAATTACCTCTGGAAGCCTACTCCAGAGCTTATGCATCAGCCAGAAAGAGAGATCTCCCTCATGTACTTATTTTGGTTCTGCTGTGCTAAAAGGAGGAGAGGAAAAAGTAGTAAAATAATTGTGGGGTTTTTGTCATTTAAATCACCAGCTGTGGTTAAAGATATGCACAGGGATCAGATCTCTTGGCTGAAAAGAGAAGAGATACACACATACTTACTTTTACCTGATTTAACGCTTGTTGTGCACAACATGTCTTTGAAAGAACTGGTATCATCAGCTCAGCTTTCTTTTGGCATGAAAGAGTCAAGCTTTTCAGTGCATTGCACTGGGTTGTGCCACAGGCTGACCAGCAAGACGTTCTAGACCATAAAGGACTAGTCCTGTATTGGAGACTTAGCGTGTCTTAAGAATCTCAGGAGTGGACTAATAAGATTCTCTAATTGTGGTACAGTCTTCATGCTGCCATGCCATCTGGATAGGCAGGATTTCACATTTTTAATTAATTTACTTAACTTCCTATCTACAGTTAGAAATGAAGCAGAAGTTCCTGATGGGTAAAGGAAATGATACAGCAGAGAAACAGAATATAGAAACAAGTGAAGTGAACCCAGAAATCCTTGGTAAGTGTCTTTCCTGATGGCTTAGCCTAACTTTATCTTATGTAGCTCTTCTCATTTTTTCTATGCTCAAGGAAATTAATTAGCAATTTAGGCTATCTTATGTTTGTGGACAGGGATAAATTAGCTGATGTGATGTGCACTGTCTCCAGAGATTTTTCCTAAAGAATGAGAAAACAACCAGTGTACTGGATCATCTTACTGATGGTTGAACCATCACTTTAAAAAGTTGTTTGTAACGACACTTCACATATTGCATGCTTTGTATGGTTGGTGTGAATATTTTGAATAGGCACTTAATAGTGGGAGATCCAGACACTCACTATCAAGGGGCAGGAAACCATACTTCCAGGACTTTCTGGCCAGAAGATAAAAAATTTAAGAGCCAAAAAATAAGAGCCAATTTCTACTTAAATTACATAGGAAAGGTATTACACAAGATTGGATCTGGTGATTCTACTAACTTGCCTTCCCCTTCCCCCACCAATTTTTATACTGCAGCAAAACACTGTATTCAGAAGAGCTTATTGTTGTTAAAATTTTTGCCTGTGAGAGAAAAGGCAAAAGATCTTGCTTCTGATAACTGGGATGCTTCAGAAGTAGAGGATGTCCAACAGTACCACGATGATAAACGTCAAAGGACTAGTTCTATCGTAGAAGCAGATTTTCAAGCAGCAAACTCATTGTCTTCGAATGGAGTAATTCACCCTGCTTCTGCAGAAAGGGGTCGAGTGGTAGACTCTGACACAAAGATTAAGCAAGCGCCAGACCCACCCCAGACAGAAGTAGCCTCTGAATCTCAAAGTAAGCCCCTTGAAAATACAGTTTCACAGCAAGAGGACACAGCATCTCCTCCCTCCACTCCAACTCGCAAATCTCAGTTCAGCCGTGGAAGACTAAGGCTGCTATCTTTTAGATCAATGGAAGAGCCTAAATCAGTGCCCACTGTGAAGGAGAAATATCCTGTACTGAAAAATATATTAGACTTTATTAAGGATCAATCACTTTCCCATGAAAGGTGAGCAAACTTGAAAATTTGCAGTCCATCGTATTTAAGGTTGAGTGACTTCAGAGCTTTCAGATGATGAAATAAAGTATATTTTTATCTTTAGTAATATTTCTCTAATTTCAGGTACATTATATTTTGATATCAAGGCATCAAACTTATGGCTCACAACCCACCTGAGGTTGCCCAGGAATATTTAATCTGACTTATTTAACTCACATAAAACTTCAGGATTATGAATAGTAATTACATTCCCTTACTGTCCCTATGCTGCAGTTTGCCCTGCTTCATCAAATCTGCTTGTGAGGTGGTGTTACTTCCTGTCTGTGGTTGAATGGGGAAGGAACTGCTTCTGGAAATTACAACTGCCTAGCTGAGTTAGTGAGTCTTGGATAACAGATCTAGAACAGTTAGAGAAGGGATCTTCAAAGGGCCAATCTGCAAATTTTAACTAGAGGACGTTCTTCCAGAACCAGCCCAAGGTTTAGAGGTTAGAACAGGGAGTTGCGAATCCTGGGTTCTATTCCTGGCTCTGCCACTCACCCTGCGACTTTGGGTAAAATATTTGTAAATAACCCATTATTGTTGTTACCATGGTGTTCAAGGCAATATACAGTACAGCTAATAATTTAGGTGCCAACTCATCAAACTTGTTTAACTTCTCAAGTGTTGATTTGCATTATGAGGTACAGAAGAACGGGTGTTTTGAAGTTGTCATTGGGAGTTTGTGTTTTTCCTAGTATTTTAAAGGTCCTTGCTTTGAGGAAAGCCCAAGCCCAAAGTATCCTAGAAGTGCTGAAGACAATCCGCCAGTGTTTAGAATCTCTTGGGCAGCCGCACTGTTTCCATCCACCTTGTGTACTCTTTCTCTTGGAACTTCTGGCCTGCCAGAAAGATTTTACAAAGTAAGTATCTTTCTTAGAAAATTGGAGCTAACACTATTCTGTATAACATGTCTACATGCCCTGACTCAATACTGATTGCCCAGGGTGAAAAGAATGAGAAGTGATGGCCTTGTGAATACAGATACAAGAGCAAGTGCATATATTGTGTCCAGATCAATATTTAAGATTCTGTGCACACTTTCTACAGTGCATTTTGATCGTTTACATTTTCATATGGGTACTTGGAGATTTAGTTTCAGTATTCTTATTTATGCCAACAGGGGTCAGCAGCTTACCCGCAGCATACAGCTATTAAAATGTTCCCAATTATCTAACTGGATCACAGAAAACACAGAAAATTAGACTAGAATAGTCTTAGACATTCACAGTCTTTAGCTTTCTGTTTATTATTTCAGTTTAAACTGCTGCCCCTAAATAGGATCGGTTCATCTTTTTCCTTCAATAAGAATTTAAGCTGGACCTGGGTTAGATTAATTTTAGTTGCTCTGTCAGCAATGCTTGCTTGGGAGAGTTCTTTTCCCTTTTGAGTCTTTTCTCCATGAATTAATGTATTAGCTAATCTGCAGTTAGATACTTAGTTGTGGAACTAGCTTCCTCTGGCAGTGTCCTATGGCTAGTGTTTTACCAACTCATCTTTTTAGTCATTCAGTTGCTTCTCTGTGAATATTGGGATTTGGAAAGATAAATTAATTTTAAATATGACTGATAGGTGTTCAACATAACTCTTAAAAGATGGTGATTATAATGTGTCTACGTAGATTCTAAAGCTGATTGCCTCTGACTTGCTGCGCAAACTGAGTTCTCATTATAGAGTGCTGTGTAAGATCTGTTAGCTGCTTTCTTGCTGTGTGTTTTTAAAATTTATTTGAGTTGGACTTTTCAGGGCCAGGTGGTCAAATGTTATGAGTCATCTTGATACTTCTGACAGTTCCATAGGAACAATCTGCGTTTGGTGTCCTGTTTTGCGCTTCGCTTCTAATTCTACTTGTATTGAACAAAGTGTGCTATGTGAAGTAAAGTGGTGGATTCTACATCTGCTAAACTGACTTTTTAACTTTTAGTTATTTTGGACACTTGGAAGGTTGTGGTGTTGAACTGCACAAAGAAATTCGAGAGTCCTACTATCAGCTTGTTCTCTTTTTGGTCAATGCCATGAAGGGATTTAACAGCATTAATGACAGGTACGGAACATAGCCCACCTATGTAACATGAAATGTTATTTTTGTTACCTTTGTCCTCCCTCACACCTTCCCTTCTATTATTAGTTACATTTATTGCCTTGTATCAAATAAGAGTGTAAATTCTGGTAGTGGTGTGACCATTCTTTCCTCTCTATGCAGTCTGACATGATGGGCTATAATTAGGGCTGCAATTTTGTCACGGGGGTCACGGAATCCGTGACTTCCAGAGACCTCCATGACTTGAGCCCCAGTGCCTGGGAGCTGTAGGGTTCTGCACCACCCCTGACAGTTGGGAACTGCAGGGACCGAGCTCTGGGCCACCGTGGGAGCTCCAGACCAGGACCCCTTGGGTGGTGTGGGGAGCCTGCAGCTCCCCATTTTGTTCTGCATATTTTTAGTAAAAGTCTTGGATAGGTCATGGGCTTCTGAGAATTTTTCCTTATTGCTCATGACCTGTCTGTGACTGTTACTTAAAATGCGTGACAAAATCTTAGCCTTAGCTGTAATTATTATTGGGGCTTTTTGGTGCTACTATAGTGTAGAAAATCACTTTTTACTTAATTTTGCTAATTAGTAAGGACAAGGATAAAATTCAGCAGTACTGGATCACTTTGTTCATTTATTTTGACATATGTAATGTAACTTTTGCCTCTTAGTATACACTTTGGAGTATATCAATAATAGTAAATGTACTGTAGCACATTTGGCAAGAATAACAAAGCATTAGTGACAGGAGACAGCACCACAGCACACTCTGCTGTTAAAACTGCATAGTGAGACAATCAACTTGATGATTAGAACTATTGGCATTTTGAAAGCTTGTGGGTTAGTAAAGTAAGGTTCTACTATTCATTTAATTTAACACGCAATAACTTATTTAAGGGTTTAGTGATAAATACTTTATTCTTTTCCCCAAAAATCATACTGCTTCAACTTCAGATTAAAGCTGTCATGTTTTCCCAATTTGTTTAGATCATTGCTCCCTGCCTTATCCTGCGTGCAGACATCCCTCCTTCACCTCTTGGATATGAGCTGGGAACCAAGTGATCTTTCCTTTTTTGTTGATATTCAGTTACCACTTCTTCTTATGACTATGTCACAAGAAAACATAAGTATTCATGACAGCGTGATTTGGTAAGTCAGCAAGACTATAATTTTTATATAGAACTAAGTTTTTGTACAGTTTTTGGCAAGAATGAGCTCTGAACTTTGAAACAAGTAGTAAAGACACTGAAGACAGGTGAGGTAAAATTTTCAAAAGCATTTATGTCCCATTTTTCAAAAGCTACTAAATCATTTAGGCTCCTAAGTCGCATTGTCTTAAGTGCTTTTGAAAACTTTACAGAGATGTAAAGAGTAGTAACTTCTGCACTAGCAGAAATTTGTTTTTAAACTGACTATTGCCATGCAGTATCACACTACTGGCAAGTTACCAGCAAGATAGACCTCATCTTACTCCTCTGGCATGAGCATCGCATCTGCATGACTCAGAGTGCATTCATTTTAACCTTACCCTTTTACCCTTGGCCTGTTTGTTCTAGAAGGAAATAATCTTAATTTGTCCATATTCTATCATAATTACCCAACAGCAATTCTATGAGCTTGGATTTCCCAGGTGATGTGTGTTCGCCCCAGTGTGTTTTTTTTTTTTGTTTTGTTTTGTTTTTTACAAAACAAAAAAACCAACAACCCTCTTTGTAGCGGGAGGGGGGACGGGGGAAGGTCTCTGGAATATTGTGGCGGTGCTTTAGTTTTTAGGTGAAATACATGATCTTGTCTCATTAGCACCTTGTGTCTGAATTTTAGTTTTTTAAATAAACTATCCCAAAATGCATGATTAGGAAGCCTGTTTGCATTCAAACTTTAATTTTGAGCTTTTTTTAGTCAGTGGAGTGAAGAAGATGAGATTGCAGACTACAAGCAAAACTCCGAGTGGATGGATGAATGTCAGGATGTAATGTTTGAGACCTGGTATGAAAAGATAGCCCAAGCTGACCCGGAAAAGCAGAGAAAGGTGACCTCATGGTTTGTTTATTTTTTCATGCTCCTTGCAGGAGATTTTTTTTTCAAAGGCGCAAAGAGAGCAACAGCAAGCTCCCACTGGTTTTCTGTGAGTTGGGCACCGAACTCCCCTGTGTGCCTTTGAAAATCTCCTTGGAAGTGCATGCGTAGATATCTCATCATGCTTTCTTGCAGAAGGGAACATTCTGCTTTGTGTTTCGAAAGGGCTTTCTCATAACCAAGAAAGATTCAACATGTAAATTGTGTCCATTTATTGTTCCAGATGCACATGTTTGTTGCTCGTTACTGTGACCTATTGAACGTGGACATATCATGTGATGGTTGTGATGAGATTGCACCCTGGCATCGCTACCGCTGTTTGCAGTGCAATGATATGGATCTATGTAAAACTTGTTTCCTAGGTAAGGATCTTGTCAGAAAATACTTCTGGAGCCGAAACAGTGTCTTTCCAGATCATGCATTAGAAAGTTTTCTATGAAATGGGCAAAGGGAAAGTGTTTTTTTTTTTTTTTTTTTTTTTTTTTTTTT